>NC_139025.1:101855878-102050262 GCF_964662115.1 Mustela nivalis | reverse complement strand
GTCTGCACTGAGCAGAATGTGGGTGGGCTGGGTGATGGTCAAGGAGACCCAGGGGAAAGGCTTCAGGAGCTTAGGCCCCTTTCCTGTCAGCTCTGGAACACTGCCAGGACAGCGATCTGCCCAGCCTCTCCCCACTCACAGGGGTGGGCCCTCAGCTCCTACATCCCCTCCTCTGTTCCTGAAGGAAAACGTCAGGGAACAGTGCCTGCTTCCCTGGAGGTAGCCCATGACTGCGGGTGGGGAGAGGCCTTGCGTGGAAGGAAAGTTAGGTGGGGAAGAGAAATAGGTAGCTGGGTGGAGACATTTTTCTTCTTCCTCCTGACATCTTGTAGGAAAGTCTTTCTTCCTCCATGTTTACTTCTCCCTTCCAGGGTTCCTTCTGGTACTTTCCCTAATTCTATTCTGAGGGGCTTTGCCCTATTTTTCAGGGACATTTGCATTCTGACAGAGAGTTCCTCGAGATCAAAAAGCTTTATTCCAGACCTCGAAAAATGGAGTTGGCCAGGCACATGCATCACAGGCCGGGCAGGGTGGGAAGGGCAAGGGACTGGTGAGTCCCCTTCCCTCCTGAGACTTCCAGGACCCCATGGAGCCTAGTTAGCCTTCATCCTGTGCTAATTCTCAAAGAAGCTCAATGTCAGGCCACACAGTCTAGAAGTTCCAAAGGCGGTCCAAGGAACCTACTCTCTCCTACAAAGGCTCCAAATTAAGACACATCTCTAAAAGGACTGTTTAGGCAGCAATGCCTTAGAATGGCCAAGTACCATCTTTTTTCCCAGGAAATCCAGAGCCAGCTTCAGGCCCGGCATGGGGGGTGGCCCAGGTTCTCAAGTGCCTGGACAAGCATCCATTTACACAGGCCTCCCTCGTGTGTGAAGGGGAGTGGGAGGTGTGCACCCTTGTGAAGAGGCCTCCTCTGCCACGGACATGATATTGGTGCTGCTGGGAAGGAGCAAAAGAACCCTGGCTGTTCCCAGATGCCTAAAATACTTTCGGAAAGGAAAGAAGCCTTTTGCTTGTAAAAGATCAGGATTAAACCCCTCTGGGAAGGAATAAGGTGCTTTTTGAAAGAAGTCCAGCATGGGTGGCAGGTCTGCTGCTTCTGACCTGTCTTACTGTCCTTGCCAGAAAGATTTTAACTTCACAGCTTCACAGTTCAGTCCAGACATGACTTTCTGCGAAGGCCTCGCACCCTGAGGAAAGGCCCCAGTCCAGCTGGAGAGCTCCTCTTGGATGGCCTTGGGGACCCCTCTCTTTCCTGGCTCCTCCTCTCAGACCCAGGCCTGGGCCCTGCTCAGCAAGGCGTGAAGGAGGTCCCCCAGGGAAGCCAGAGGAGCAGGGGCCTTTAAATTATGGAGCAGCTTTCCTAGCCCCTCTCAGAAAGGCCCAGCGCCCCAGCTAAATAATTCACCACCTCAGGAAGACCCAGTGGTTCCTGACACAGCGGAAGTAGGTCAGGCATCAGTGTGGCCCTGGAGGTGGGAGGCGGGGGTTCGGAGCAGCTCCCCGCCAGCACTAGGGGATGCTTTGGGCTGGGAAGAGATGCCTCGCTGGTCCAGATACCGCAGGGAGGTGAGGGGTACATGCAGGAAAGCATCTACCCCTCCTCAGGCTGCCATGCTGGTGTGGACACAGACCTCTCTCTGGGGTCCCTATCACCCTGCCAGGCTCCTCCTCCTCCTGCACAACACCTGGGGGCGTATTCTCCCCTCCTGTGCAGATACCCGCTGGGGATGCATCACCCCATAGCCTCTAACAGCTGACACACTCATCAGAACACCTTAGACCCAAATCCCCCAGTGCAGGGCTGGGATTCAGAAAAGGTGAGGCAAGGAGGAGAGAAGGAGACCAGGGCAGCCACAGCAGGGCAGTTTGAACAGTTTTGCTCAGAACAAGACTGGAATGAAACCCTACAGCTGAAGCCTCTGGGGCCACTTCTGTCCTCCCTTTCTAGGCACAGCTTGGAGCCAAGCTATGAAGGGTATGGGGTGGGGGGCGGGGCGTAGACAAAAAAGACAAACAGCAAAGCCATGAGGACATTGCGCCAACCCTCCAGCTCCAAGAGCTGGAAAGGATTCCAAACCACCACTTCACAGATGAAACTGAGGCTCCAAATCACAAAACTGGGGCCGCTGCAGGCATTCTGACTGGGTTCGGGGCAGTCTGGGGTCTCAGCTCTACACGGTTTCCCTGACCTTCATACCCACGTACTCCAGCTTCCAGCAAAACCTCCCCTCAGGAATCAGCCACCACAGAGCTCATGGGGAGCCTACAGGAGTGCAGGAGCGTTGCCCTTTCTGGGCCAGACTCCTGGGTTCCCTTCCTCCAGCACAGCCTCACACCAAAGACACTGCCTAGAGGAGCCCACCCTCCCAAAGCACAGTCCTTTTCTTCTAGAGGGCCTGGAAAGGCTGCAGGCCAAGAAGGTCAGGCCAGCTAGAGCACAGCACCCAGAGAAAACAAAGGTCCCATCTGGGTGTTTCCTCTGGGTGCAGAGACTCTCCACCCATGTGCTCAGAGCTGGGATGAGGACAAAGTGAATGAATCAAAAGCAGGGTGAGCTGGCAGATATTACCCCGCCGTGGGGTCCTTGGCAAGTCCCTTTTCTTCCAGGACTTAAGTTAGACAACAAAGAAAGGAAGGAGAGGCTATGTGAGCCCCAGGGCCCAGGACCCTTTCACCTTTCTCCCCGCAGCTCACAACGTCTACCCTTTAGTTGTGCCCTCCCAGTGGCCATCTGGGTCCCGTGGAAGCAAAGGCCAGAGAACAGTTACTTTGGATGACTTTTTATTTTGCATTTCATATATTATCCAGCTTCACATTCTCACAGGATCAGCAATTACAACAGCCACCTTGTCTCCTAAGTCTGAAAAAGTCAAGACAGCCACAGCTGTGGCCAAAGGCAAAAGCACTGATGTGCTCACGAAACAAACAAAAAAATTGCACAATTTTTTTTCCCCTTCATTTTTCTGAAACTAACACCTGACGCAAAGGCTCACTGCTGGAGAATGGAAACCCTTTTCTTCTTCATGCCTCAAACTAAACATTAAACTTATCTGACAAGGCGAACAAGGTCTCTTTAATAATTAATTGCACACACACACGAAAAATCCTTTATGATGCATAAATATTTTGTTACACAGGGTACAAAAATACTTTCACTTTTTGGTTGGTTTCGAAGTTTGGAAAGAATGAGGAGCATGGGCAGGGACGGGGTGCACTGTGGAGAGGTAAGCAAACCAGGCAGAGAAAGGATTTTCTTAGCAGATGCTGGCCCCTCTAGGAGGAAGAAGCGGAGGACCCAGATTTGAAATGAAAAAGAAAACACTACCTCTGTTCGGTGGTCGTTGCTGTTCGGCCTGGAAGCACGTGGGGGTGGGGGTGGGGTCCCCCGGCAGCTGGGCAGAGTGAGCTGCGGGGCTCAGTCCTCACTGAAGCAAGGGGCTTTGGGGAGGGTGTGGAGAGAGGGACCAGGAATGATGAACCACTGGTGGCCAGGACCTGTTGCTATGGTGACATAATGTGAGAACAAACTGTACACTCACATATACACAAGTTTAAGTGTCTTAATTCATGCCAGAAAACATGCAAAATTAAATGCCTCGTTTCTCTGAGGTGGAGCTATGGAAGCAAGTCTGGACCGGAGGTCAGGCCTTGCTCAGTCCCAGTGAGGCCTCCGGGTTGGGTCTGGGTATCCCAGCAAGAAGGCCCCCCCAATCCTCCCGGGAGGTCTCGGTGAGGGGGCTTTGGGGGAGGAACAGGGCAGAGAAAGAGGAGGAAGGAAATGGGAAGCAGTCCACTGAGTCAGGCTTAAAATTCACAGTCTTTGAAGGAAGCAGCAGCTCTCCACAGGCCGCCTGGGGGCAGTGGAAGCTCAGAGCGGCTTCCTCCCCAGCGGGGCAGGGGCTTCAAGCTGCGGTGACAAGACCTGGAGGGAGGGGAGAGAGGTGTCCATGAGCAGAGGGGTGGGACAGGGCCTGAACCCAGGCCTAGCCCTCATGACAGGCTGCAAGATGGGTGGCAGGGGGTGACAGTGGGAGAAAGGGAGAGACCAGCCAGAGTGCCTAGCGCGCAAGCTCAGGGGACGCCTAGCACCAGGGAGCTGCTGGGCTCAGGCAGTGGGAGGAACCGTGGTCCCCCGCAGGAAGCGAGGCTCTCAGACACTCTTCCTCCTGGGCCTCTGGGCCAGCACTTACTGAAGAACTAACAGAACTGACGGTATTTCCATCCTTGCTGGGTGGTATCAGAGGAAGGGTACCAGCGCACCTGCAAGAGAAGCCAATGTCAGGAGCTAGCTGGGCAGTCCCTTTTCTTGACTGGAAAGCCGTCACCGTGCCTGCTAGAGCTCTGCTTCTGTCACTGATTGGCCAACGCCAGGCCATTTACTCACCTCTAGGCATTGGTTTCTTCATCCTGAAAATGGGAGAGGGCCACCTGACCCGCTTCCTCCGCAAGGTCGAGGTTCAAGTGAACCATGCTGTGCACTCCACTAGGCCTGATGTGAAGGCACCAGCTTGTGCCAGGTGGAGTCTCGGCAGCAGGGGCGTGCCCCTCCCCCCGAACTGGGAGCGTGCAGAATGCCCGACGTCAGGAGAATGAACCTCCTACAGTATTGCTCAGCTTCTTTCTGTCTCCGTGCCCTCATCCCCGCATAGGATAGAGATGACTGAACTGATCCTCAAGGGGGTCCATGAAGATTAGGGGAGACACGACATACAGACACCTGGGAAACCAGAGGTGCCGTGGTCTCCCAGAGGCACGACTCCCAGACACTGGCCCTGTCCTTGTAGGGTTTGCCAAGGAAGCCTGGGCTGAGACCCAGGGGATGCCTCCATCCCTTTCCATACCTCTGTTCCCTCCTTTCTCAGCCTCCCAAGTCTCAGAGATTTGTAACCTGCCAGCCGAGCCCTCCATTGGGGTTCTGGCAGCTACTTCAACCCCCAGGCCCTACGGAGCACTAACCCCAGAGCAGGATTCCCAGGGCCAGGTCAGGACATGATGTGCCCTCCCCTTCTAGGTACAGCCTCCCCACAGGCCCGGCATCTGGGTGCTGAGCTACACCGGGTGCCAAGCCAGGACTGCCCCAGGTACACACAGCACTGTCTGCCCCAGCCTCCCCGCGGCTGCCTCAGACTGCTGGGGGAACATGGCATCCCAAGACAAGTCAGGGGCAAGGGGCAGAGTGCCCAGGGAAGGGGACTCGGGGTCCACTCAGGAAAAGGAAGGGATGGGACGCAAGAACCAGTGTAGAAAACAAGTTGCAGCTGGCCTCACAGATCCCCTGCTCAGCACTGCAGCAGTGGCCTCAGTTTCCCACTCGGCTGCCCGGAATCCCGCCTCTAATCAAGATCACGGGCAACACCAGGTCACCTGGGGGCCGGTGGAGGCTTCTTAAGAACTTCTGCATCCCCTTCAAGTTATAGGTGTTTTATACACCCCAGGACCCTGGTCACCACATGCTCCCTAGCACAGGCTGGTTACCCTAAAATGCCAGGACAATTGGCACAGAGCAGGAGCAGATCCTAGGTCACCTGACCTTCCTGTCTCATCCCCGGGCTCCGGGGATGAGACACTGCTCTCACCAGGACACAGCTGACCCCATGCCACAGGAACCACCTAGACTAAGAGCCATACAGCACAGAAAAGGGTCAAGTGCCTCTTCTTACCTCTGAGCTGCTCGGCCTCAGAGGCCACTATCTTCTCCCCTGCCTCTACAACATCTGGAAGCAGTTCCCTCCCCTGCCAGCTGACAGCCAAGTGGGGGGATGCCTCTCCTCCTCTCGGGTGAGCTGTGGATTATACTCTAGGCTGGAATGGTGGCTGGGCACGGAGCTCATCCCACAAGACAGGGACACGGAAGAGAACAGCCTGGTGGCTACCAGCCAAGCCTGTGAAACACCCCTGGGGGGGCCTGGACCACCACCCCTCACCCAACCTCCGGCTGCTGCAGCCCTGTGGCAAGAAGTCTGGCCAGGCTGGGAGCCTTGCAGGGCTGGACAAGGGGCAAATGTCGATTAGGGTAGGGAGGACTCGGAGGCCTCTGACTCTCTCGTAACAGGGGAAGAAGCCAAGTCTTCCCGCAGCTGCGTAAGCGGCTCCATTGGCAAGACCTGCCTCATGGGGTCCCCCTCTCCCCACTAGGTGCTGCGAATCAGCCTCCAAAGCAGCAGCTCTCCCCCCAGCCTGAGACAGGCCACCACCTCCTAGGGGAGGAAGGAGAAGCCAACCCCCGTTTCTGAGTTTGGGAGGGAAGCGCCATCCAAGTGGACAAAACATCCTTGAGGGGTTGGCTTTCCAAGACACCCAGGACAGGCTGGCAGTCGGGCTCTAGAGAAGCACCATCCCTTCCTGTCCCTGCTTAGAACAGGAGACCCGTAAGGCACAGCGATCAGGGCCAGCACCTCAGGGAGTGAGTGCTCGGCCTACTCCCAGGGCCTCTGGTTGTTCACAGGGATTCTGTGGGTCCTGAGAAGCCACCCTACAGGGACAGGCCCATGGGCATCTAGAAGGACCCGGCTCCAAGAAGGGCAGCATCAAAACGAAGGGGAAAAAGGGGCACATGGAGGGGGCACATGAACTCAGTTGTCTCTCAGATCTTGGGACGGACTGAGAGGTGGACAGAGGACTCAATCCACATGAGAAGAAACAGGAACAGCCAAGAAATACGGGAGCCTCATTCATCAGAAAGCCAATTAAAGGAGCGCTCAGGCTGGCATGTCTACACTTTGACCTTGTCATAGTTCTAGCAGTTTACGATAAGGAAACCAGCAGGACAGGCGCACGGGGTAGACAAGGGCGTCCGCCGCAGCACGGCCTGTCAGCACAGAAAACTGCGTGAACAGCCTCATGTTCCGTCGGTGGGGAGCTGGACACACTTATATGACAGTGGGTTTGCCAGACAGCCGGGATGTAGATCTACATTTACCGACAGGAAGCAAGGGCCTCATACTTAAGCTTTAAAAGATTAAACGTGTAACTTTTATAAAAAAAAAAAAAAAAAGAAAAAAAAAAGACCCACAGCTATAGTCTTATACATGTGCACCCAACCAGCCACCTATCCTAAGGACTCAAAGCAGCCATTTTGGGGGAAGCAGGATAGTAAGCAAAGGGAAAAGAGAACCTTATCATGCCCATTACACAGAGCAGAAAATAGAGGCAAGGGAGTTCATGTAATGTTAAGGTCACCAGTAAGCAGTGAGCCAGTATAAGAGTCATGGTCAAAGACCCCCACATCCTCAGGCGGAAGTAGAAAATGAAGCCCAGTCTGGGAGGACCCTGGGATGCAAGGGGACACAGAGAACCCCTGCTTTCAGGCTTGTGCCAGACCCTGGTGTGCCCCTGCCACCCATACCTCTTGGATGCCTCACCCTCTTAAAGGGGAAGATTCTATTAAGAGAACCAGAGGGTGGAACAAAATGGCCTCATGCCAAGGCAGAGTGCAACTGAACCCTCCCCAAGCCCCTTCCTGCAGGTCTGGGCCCCGTGGCCATAAATGGATGCCTCAGCCGAGGCTGGGCTAGTGGCAGAAGGTGTGCAGTTGTGTACATGCTGGGATAGGGCAAGGAAGGACTGCTTTTCATCCCCTTTTGCTACTACCTTCTCTCCAAGTCCCCTCCTTGCCCACAAGCACAGAAAGTCAGTTGTTATTCCTCCAGGTTCAGAATAATGCCTTCAGATCAACAGCGTCCACTTTCCTTATTGAGGATTTCTGGCCCCCATGTCTGGGCCGCACTGTCGGGACGAGGGAACTCTTGGAAGGTAAAAGCACAAATGCTTCTACTTGGAAAATACTCTCATTTTTACAACTGCATTTGGTCTAGACAAGGTGGTTTCCTGCTCTGGAGACTGAAGTCCAGAGAAGTCGAGTAGCAGGGACAGAACAAGTCACTCCCTGGGCTGATTTCTTGTTGTCAGCCTTCCTCCTGAGAAAATGCCATTATCCTTTGAGGTGGCCTTTATTCCCTTCCGGGGGAGGCCAGAGACAGGAACCTACAACCAGTTACGCCTCCAGCCTCAGGGAGGACCCAAGGAGCGGTGAGACAATAATGACAGTAAATAGTAACTGTGATAACTGACCCTTCTCTAGCTCTCCCTCTACACTAACATGCGAAAAACAAACACTGATAAAGTATGCATGATTATCACCATTCCAAAGAAATGGAGACACAGAGAGGTTAAGTAACTTGCCCAAGGTCACACAGGGGTTGAAAGAGCCAGGATTTGGACTGAGGCAGCCAGACCAGTTGGATAGCCCCTGGGCATGGACAGGCTGGGAGAAAGCTGGAAAAGAAGACGACTGGAGCGCACAGAGCCCTGTAGTATGGCCTTTAAGGACAGGTTGTCACGTGCCACTCCCAGCCAGCTGGGGAGCCTACCAAAGAAAGGGCAGAGGCGTCTCCCCCTATTAATCTGACACACTGTCTCGCTCCCAGCTGCTGCATTACCACTGTCATGGCAGAGCATCTCAGAGCAGAAGGGGGAGAACCTCTCCACCTGATCTGATCTTGCCCTCTCATTTTACAGATGAGGACACACACAGAGGCCCAGAGGTAGAGTCACTTGTAAAAGATCATGGAGCTCAATGGTGGTAAAGCTGGGGTCGCAGGCACGGAGGCCAGCAAGGCCTCGCAGGGCTGCTACAGTGAGAGTCCCTGCTTGGCCAGGAGCACCCCGGCCCACCTTCCCCACGCTGCCAGGTCACAGAGGACAAGGACTGTCTTCTGGGCTTAAAATTCTTTGCTCGCCGCAGTACCTGGCTTGTGCTACCCAAACATTTCCCTTGAGGGAAGGATCTTTACCACCTTCCTATCCCCTGATCAATTTTCCGGCTGTCTGTGGTAATCAGCTGGGGAACAGTGCCAAGTTTAACCACACTTCTGCCCTCAGTAGGATCTAAAGCAGCCATGGCCAAGAATCCCCCCGGCTGAAGGAAACAGCCTGCGAAGGTAGCAGCCGGGAAGTCCATACTTTCTACCTTGGGACTGGGTGGACCCAGATGTCACGGAGGCCTTCAGAGGACTGGAGACAGACATGCACTCAGCCGTCCCTTGTGCAGAGCACCCAACCTCTCCCACCTCAGCTTCTGGTTCCTGTGAACCCCCTTGTCCTGGCTTCTCATGTCTTGCTCCTCCTCCTGCCCTCTTGTCCTGCCTGGGCTACCTCCGTCAGCAGCAGAATGGGCCTGGCCCAGTTGCTCTTCCCACAGTCTACCGACCACAGGCCAGAGTGGGCTTGGCATTGCTCCTCAACCTCACTGTGCCGCTGGTGGCACCCGGTCCCTACACCCGGCAGTGTGTTCTGCCACCACCGCCTCAGGGAGGCTCAGGCCAGGATGGCTGGTGGCTCACTGGCCTCTCAGGTACCCACCACGGGACGGTACTCGGGAGCACAGAGTCCCACGGTGCCCAGGGCCCTCCCCCACCCTCCCTGAGAGTGGATCATCCCCGGCTTCCCACCCCAGTGCAGGGCCACCAAGCGGAGTGTCCAGGCTTCGTGAAAACCAGCGTACACGCAGCCCTCGGGACGCTCCCGCTGCCGCGCTAGCGCTTCATGTGCTGTTACCATGAAACTCTCGCCACAGCCCTGAGGTAGAGAATACTGTTCTCACTCTGCCCGACAGTAAAAAAGCCAAGACACGGAAATCTTGAAAAGCTTTCTGAAGTTTATGAAGACGGGAGAGGCAGAGGCAGGCGGCCTGGTTCCGGAGGCCACACTCAGGCTGGGACCGGCATTGGCGCTCTGTCACCACAGGCAAAACGCAGTACGCTGCCCGCCTGAGGGGTTCAGGGGGTGGTAGGACCACACTGGGTCTTTCTCAGCTCACACATTTGGCCGCAGATCCTCGATGTGGCCTGCTCTCCCTCCCCTCTGCCTGATCCCAAACCCTAAAGAGAAGATCACGGAAGAAAGCAGTCCTGCTGTGGCTCTGGCAGCATGAGTGGCCCAGGGGCCACCCAGGAACAAAGTCTGGCTAGCTCTGAGCTTCCTCCGTCCCCTACTGTCCCTCCCCCAGAAGGGCGTACCTGAGCGTGGAGGGCAGCGGCAGCAGTGGCAGCTGGGTAGGTGAAAGCAGCAGGTGAGATGGCGGGGGTCAGCTCTGTGGTGTACAGAGGGTAGGGAGCCCAGGCCTCTGGGGACGCAGGGATCAGGGCAGCCCCCATAAGGTCATCTGCAACGGAAGAAAACAGACCCCACGGTCAGAGCATGGGTCTCCCCTTCCACTACCCCATTCCAAACAGAGAATGGTTGAAGTGTAAAGTGCCCACTGAGGCCAGACTTCCCTCAAGGACCCCAAGACCAGGGAAACAAGCCCTGTCAGCTTGACCTGGCATGGCGAGCATCCTCACTGCTTTAAGAAGCCCTAAGATGGGCCCCTGCCCACCTCAACCAAGAGAACCCAGAGACCGTTTCAGGGGAGAGTTGGTGATACAGACAGCTCAGGAGCTTAGTTTGTCTGCAGTCCAGCAAAGGCGACAGGGGAAGAAGGAACGCTAGAGAGAGGTGGCTGTGGACAGAAGAAGCCTCCTGGCGAGGACTTACTCCCTCACTGACAATCTTGATGTCTCCCCTCTGTATGTAACTCTGCTCGGATCCCCAGCTTGAGCCAAGTAAAAGGACAGCAGATGACAGACGACAGCTTTGAGCACTACTCACAGGGGTCCCGTGCGATGAAGTGTGCTCCTAGGGCGGGGTGAGCATTGGTGGGATTAGGTGTAGCCATTAGCTTGTTCTTGGCCATCTTGGTGTTGGCTTTGGCAAACTCTAGCCTCAGGGTCTGCGGGTTCTCAGGATCAAAGCGAATACCCTACAAGAGAAGTGAAGGAAAGGATGGAAAAGACTTGGAAAAGACTTTGTAGGACCCAGACAAGAGCTCGCCTAGGGGGCACCTGGGTGGCACAGCTGGTTGAGCGAATGACTCTTGATTTTGGCTCAGGTTGTGATTTCAGGGTGCTGGGACCAAGCCCCGAGCTGGGCTCCCTGCTCTGCGGGGAATCTGCTGGTCTCCCTCTCCCTCTGGGCTTCCCCCTGCCTGTGCTCTCTCTCAAATAACTAAATCTTTTTTTTCTTTTTAAGATTTTATTTATTTATTTGACAGAGAGATCACAAGTAGGCAGGGGGGGGAAGCAGATTCCCTGCTGAGCAGAAAGCCCAATGTGGGGCTCGATCCCAGGACCCCGAGATCATGACCCGAGCCAAGGGCAGAGGCTTAACCCACTGAGCCACCCAGGTACCCTTCAAATAAATAAATCTTAAAAAAGAAAAGAAATGATCTTGCCTAAAAGCCTCACCCATGCAGGGGACAAGACAGACATGTTGCTTGGACCTTGTAAGTAGTGGCATCTGACACAGACAGTGCAGCCAGGAACGTGGCCCCAGAATGGCTGGGCAATGAGGCACATCTGTAGCCCTTTCTGGGGGGGGGGGTTGGGAGGACATGGAGAGTGGGAAGGTTTGCAGGAGGTAGAACAGGAATATTCGTTGCCTAGAGGTCTGCAAGTCAGAGAAAACCTTGTCTACTCACGTTCAGTGCATTCTTGGCTGCTTCTGCTCCTGCTCGGCTGTCAAAGATCACAAAACCGACAGGCTAGTAGGAAGAAGAGAGAACACCCTTGTATCTCTCCCAACATTCCATCTCCCCCTCAAAAATAAAACAAACAAACAAACAAACAAACAAAAACCAACTTCTTGCCTATCTCCTGCCTATGTTTAGCAGGAACAGGAGAAGTTTCTCATGCATCCAAAGTCTCCCATCCAGGCTCCACATTGTGGGAAAGGGTGCCAACAGAGCTTTATGCCACCACATTAAACATCACCCTCTCGGGCACCTGGGTGGCTCAGTGGGTTAAGCCACTGCCTTCGGCTCAGGTCATGATCTCAGGGTCCTGAGATCAAGTCCCACATTGGGCTCTCTGCTCAGCAGGGAGCCTGCTTCCCCCTCTCTCTCTGCCTGCCTCTCTGCCTACTTGTAAACTCTGTCAAATAAATAAATAAAATCTTAAAAAAAAAATGCATGCCCATAATTAAGATTAAGTTCCAGTGTTTTCCCCAACAAGAAACCGGACACCAACATATCAAGGACATAAGAAGGCTCCAGGCTCAATCAAGGGGCAACAGGTTGAAAACTTTTCCAACTTCATTCTGGCAAGTTGGCCACATAGGGCCATCAGGAGCCCAGGCACAGCCACCGTGTCTGTGCTCTTCAGCCTTGGAGCCAGGCCGCAGCTCTGTAAATGTCGAAGCAGGAGGCCCAGGAGCTGACTGGTAAGGACAAGGGAGCTGGAGGCCACTCTTACACTGGCCCAGCACAGAAACCAGATGAGAGGGAGCAGGTCTCAGCTGCCAGATGCCTCAAGATGAGGAATAAGGCAGCAGGCTTAGGTTCAAGCTTAGCAGTCAGTCTGGGCTGGGAGGAAAAAAAACTTTGGAGAGAAATTACCTGTCTCGATGTGAGCTTGATCAGGGACCCTTCATAGCCCTGCAGAGAGAGAGGGTCATCACGGAGGTCAGAAGCCTTCCTTGTGCCTATCCCAGCCCCCCTCCTCCCGCACCCAGCTGCACCATTCTCACACTCCCCCGCACTCCCCACCCACGTCCACCACTCTGACCTCCACCACTGGCATGCGCCCTCTGCCCTTGTGTTCCCCATCACATGGTCTAGCACACGGGGTGGGCATCATGAGGCAGCATTCATCATTTCATGCGTAAATTCCCGCTTGCTCTGCTAACTTATAATCTGGAAGGACAGACCCTACCTTGTAAAGTTTTCTCAAAACTTCAACTGAAAAGTCTACACTGAATCACAAATATTCCTTATATGGTTAAATCTACTGAGATTCTCTCTCGTTTCCGCTTTACAGATGAGAAAAAAGAGGCTCAGAGAGGGCTAAGCCACTGGTGAAGAGAGACACGGGAATGAGCTGAACCAAGACAGAGAGCCAGCTCTGCAATCACAATTTCTGATATGCTGTCCTCTGTCTTTTCTGCTGCCCTGTCCAGGTCAGACTCACTCCTGATGTTCCTCCTCTGCCTATGGGCAGCTGGGTCCAGACTCACCTTGAATGGCCGGAAGAGCAGGTAGAGTTCTCTGGGTTTAATGTCCACAGGGAGGCCACTGACAAAGAGTGTCCGGACCTGGGGGACAGAGACCATAGCAGACAGGGTAAAATGGCTCTTCCTTCAGGAAGGAACTGGAACCCTTCCAGAGGCGAAGAAGGAATCCCGTGTACCCTGGGCTTCCTTTGGAGGCCAAGGCAAAGGAACACTTGGGAGTTTCACAGCATTTCACTTCTCAAAGCCCTTCCTATCCACTTTGCTTTCTCGGTGTTCATCCCACAGGTGGTCTAATGAGCACCTGCTGACAGCCTCTGTGCACAAACTGAACGGTGGCCAGAGGAGAGAGCCCTGTGTGAGGAGAGAGCCCTGTGTGATAAGCACACAGATCAAGGATCCCAGAGACTTCCAGAAAGCTGTGGTGTCTATACCCCCGAAATTATATAAGTCACAATGTATATAGTTTTCAGGGGGTACCAATGACCCCTGGTTGAAAGGCTCTGCCCAAACCAGAGAAGATGCAAGGAGGTAAACGGATCCTAAGTCTTAGGCCATGCTTCACCCTGGAAGGATTTCAACAGAGGGCCCAGCACGTTCACAACCCATCTCCTAGTGCTTCCTATGCTAGACGGAGGCTCTTCAATGGCAGGGACTATGCTGTATTCTTGCCTATATGCCCCGTTCTTAGCCTATGGCTGTATTAAATGTTTATTGAATAAGGAAACTGGTTAAGGAGTCAGAGAGGGAAGAGTTACGCAGGGTTTTGGAGATTGAGTAGGATCCCACTAGCTTCAAGTGAGGCAGATGGCGCTATTAGAGCCTTGCCCTCACCATGGTGACAAGTTCCTGGTAAAGCCAGGTCAAGACACCAGGGGTCCATCCTGTGACAGGCTGGCAGACACTCTACCTCACCACTGGCACCGGATGCTCAAGGAGCAAGGCCAGATCAGCCAATAATTAGAATAGGGAGGGAGGATTTTCCATCGTTTAGGTCCATTAAAAATACATATAAAAACTGTGGTTGAGCATGAAAAAACCCAAATGAATAGAGTTCCCCTATACACTTGACTCCTGATTTCAAGCTGCATCCTGTACCATCAAGCCACGCATTATGTCTTCTCGACTCATCCCTGTTGGTCTAAGAGAAAGCTCACGGGCCTCAGTCACCCCCACCCTCCATGTGGCCATTCCTGAGGTATTCAGATGCCCTACAGGGGCCACATCCCCTTCTCCAGAGGCACCAAAAAATTTCCTTCATGCTCCAGTGATGGCCTCCTGAACCCAGGCAACCCTGGGTTCAGTAGCTTGAACCAGGAAGCTGAGCAGCCAGGCAAAGTTACACCCAATGGAGGCAGGCACACAGACAGACAGACAGACAGACCACACCCCCCCCAGTGAATACACAGATCTCAACAGAGCCAGGAATGGCAAAGGAAACCAGCACCGACAGCTGCTGGTAACCAGGGTCACCAGCCCCACCCACACCAGGAATGACTCCCAGCCCATCGCTGATCAAGAATAGATTGAGGACAAGCTGCTTCTCTCACACAGGTGTTTGCCAAGAAGCACACCAGGCAGAATCCCTTGCCATTCAGGATGCATCTTCCCCCTCTGGTCGTGCCTCTCCCTCCCCAGACAGGTCTCTGCTTCTAGGCCCAGATCAAAGGTTCTGCACATTAAATTTCCCTGTGGACGCAGTTCTCGGGCATGGCCCAATCTCCAGAGGAACCTGAGAAGAACTGGACAGCCCAAGCTCCAGGTAGGATAAACCCAGCTCCTGGACTCTATAGAGAACAACAGTGTCTACACGCCTCTGTCCTCTGATGGAAGGGCCTTTAATTTACATGTAAGCCCTCAAACAGAAGTGCTAGGCTCAGGTCGGGCAGCTTGTTCTTAAAAGGCAGCAGACCCGGGGGTGGGGGATGGAGGTGGGTAGGGAGGGGTGAGAGGGTAGGGGTCACTGATTTTTGTTTGTTTTCATTTTCCAAAAAAAAAAAGAAAAAGGAGAAAAAAAAAAAAAGGCAGCAGACCCGGGCACCCAGCCCACCTCCCCAAAGATGGACTGACACAATACAAGCCCAGCCAGGGCTGTGCTGGATGGACCTGGCTCAGTCCTACTCCCTGCTCCCTGGGGTGTGGTTTTGGTCAAAGACAAGGATCCAGAGCCACCCCACAGAAACCTCTGCCTCAGTTCTCCCCAGGGGCCACCCATTTCACCCGGGCTAATTTTAAACCCTTCCTCAAATGGCTCCTTTCTGGCCAGACCTCCCTAGAGGCCCCCTTAAATAGCAAGTTCTCAGCATAAAATTTCCTGCTTGGGCTGGGGGTGGGGTTGAGGGTGAGTATGGGGGAGCTTTCCCTCATTCCCAGCTCGGAGCCTCTTTCCAGCCTTCCCTCTGGGCCAGATGACCCTTTTCCTCTGTTTCCACCTTTTAGGTCCCAAAGTGTCCAAAATACTACCATCTGGCTACCACCCCATCTCCCAGGACACAAGCTGAGGTCAGGCGGTTACAGATTAGGTGGTGGGTCCCCAGCCGCCAGGTCACAGATAGCCTAACCTGTATACTCACTTGACCCTAGCATCACTGCCAGATGATGTGCCCTCTGCCTATCCCCTTGTGCAGACAGGGAAACTGAGGCCCAGAAAAGGCTCATACAGCTGAGCTCTCAAGGGAGCGGAGTTGGGTAAGACCCAGGCACCCTGACTTAGCCATCTATGCCACCAGCAGTCCATTCTGCTGTGGGAGCAGGGGGAGTGGCATTGAGGCGGCCTCACTAGCCCCACGGGTGGGTGAAGTTCTGTCAGTTCGGTAGGCGGTCCTTCCCCCGGCACCTGTTTAGAATGCTGGAGTGATGGGGGAAGACCAAGAAGGAACCAGAGGTGGAAGGAAGCGTCAGCCTAGCCGGCTGCTCAGCTGCTGTGGAGAGGACAGGAGGTTGCAGAGACCACCCCTCTCCTGCTTCCAGCTCTGTCCAGTCCTACCCCCTCCCAACAAGCACCCCCACAGGCCTGTCGCAAGGCAGCTGCTTGTGCTGCCCCTCAGCGCACCCCTTCCTCATTCCCTAACTGAATAGCACTCATCTTTCGGGTCCCTCTGTCTCCTCTCTCCCCTTTCCTTCCCACTGAGCCACTGGGCTCCACTGGGGCCTAGAGTCACGCCTCGCCATTTGAACTACCCACCCCTCCCACCCCGTCTCTGTGCCCCTCAGTCCATCCAGATGAAAGACTCCCAGCCAGGGGCAGGTGTGGCCCGGCAGGGCACAGTGACACCACACAGGGGGAGAGCGCAGGCTTGGGTCGGTTACACCGGAGTGCCTCCCAGCTTTATGCCTGGCGTGGGGAAGGGGTGTCATCTCTCCAGAGCTCAGTTCCTCCGTCTGTACAATGCAGATACCATCCACCTCCAGGATGAAGAACTCCCTCTCCTCTATGCCCAGTACGTAGCAGAGGCTCAGTGAAATGCTGGTTCACTTAGGGCTCCTGTAATCACATCACCGACCTGCACAAAAACCTCCCCTATCAGGGGCCATGAGCCATGTATTTATAAAGTTGCCTAGTGAGTCTGGATTGGGTCCAAGTCAGTCGGGAGCTGGGAATGCAGGTGAGTGAACCTTAAATAGTCACTGGATTCGTTAATGTTCCTCTTCCCTAGGGAGGGAATGGCCAAGGTGGGAGGCACCATGGAGAGCAGCTAGTTCAGCACTCTCACTCTGCAGATGAGGGAACCAAGGCTCAGGATAGGAAGGTAACACAGCAAGCTGATGGCACAGTCAGGTCCTTTAGGGGACGGCAGGGACAGAGACATACAGTGACTTCTCCAAGGCCTTGCCTACTGGTTGTGACCCAGGCTTACATTGGAGACTCCTCCTTCTCTGCCCCCATGATGCCAGCCTCATGGCAATAGGGTGCAACACTCAGGAAAGAGGTTTGGTACAGACAAGGGTTTGGGCACCAACCGCAGGCTGATACCAAGCTAGATAGATTAACCAAAGCACCCACGTCCTGCCTATTCTATGTGTTCAGTAGAGGAATTCAACACAAAAACGTTTTAAAGTATTTGAAGAAAACAGAAGGGGTGGTTCACACAATCCTGGGCTGCTAGAAGGCACCAACCTTGTTGCCTGGGCCCTTCTCCTTCCATACACTCACCCTTTCTCCAGAAGTATCCAGAGAACGCAAGGGATTATCTCCCCCATCCTGAAACGTCTAAGGCAACAGCAGACCTTCTAAGATGGTCACCTTTATGGCAAGTGCTGGTGGAAGGTGCTGGGCCACAACCACAACCTCAGTGCAGGTAGAAGGTAAGTTTGGAACAGGGTAGGGAGAGTATCAGGAGAGAAGTGGACAAAAGTATAGAGAATCTTTAGAAGTCAGTGAAAGAAGAAACATGATGAGGAACAGCTCTTCTGGTGGAACTTGCTAGAACTACCATGTCGACATGGACAAGGAACTTGGCCACTTGCCCACTAAAGACACTGCAGACATGGCTATGCTGCCTTCATGACGGTCAGGAGCAGACCTGGTCTTGCTGGAGGTCCCAGCGAGCCCCAGGCCTGCCTGGAGGAACCAAATGGCCTTTGGCACAACTGTGTCCCCCACCCACCCAGCAGGCTCTGGGGGCTCCTGAGGCTGCTCTTCCTTTAGACAAGTCCTGCTGCCTGTCCTTCCCCCAAGATGCTGGAAGCAAAGGGTTGAGGAGGTCCAGTCTCATTAAAGTCCATGCCCCAGGCTATCACTGGAGGTCAGACTTCCTGAGGTTGTCCAGCTCCTCCATAGGGCCCCTCCAGGGCTGGGAGGAAGAGCCCTCACCTCCCCCACAGGAGGCCCTTGCGCTCACTCTGGGGAGGGCGGAGAAGGGCAGTCTGTAAGCGGTCTCCCGTCCCCCAGCATTATTCTTGAGACCCCTGTGGAACTCAGCCCAATTTCTAACCCCAACATGACAGGCTCCCTGGAGTGCCTGGCTATTCCTTCAGGCCTCATACTGGAGGTCTCCTTTCCTCTGCGGTCCTCTCCAGGCAGAGGAAGATGACCTTCTTTTTTTTTTTTTTTTTTTTTTTAAGATTTTTATTTATTTATTTGACAGAGATCACAAGTAGGCAGAGAAGCAGGCAGAGAGAGAGGAAGGGAAGCAGTCTCCCCGCTGAGTGGAGAGCCCGATGCGGGGCTCAATCCCAGGACCCCAAGACCATGACCTGAGCCGAAGGCAGAGGCTTTAACACACTGAGCCACCCAGGCACCCCGGAAGATGACCTTCTGAAGAGAAGTAGGAAGCAGGGACTCTGGTCTTCTCATTCATATCTGTGTGTTTCTGATGTTCCTCCTTCAGACAAACTGACATTTGCTTACACATGTTCAGAAAAAAGTGACATCAAACAAGCTTCAGGAGCAAGGGGATAGTGACGCACAAGGTATTAGCCTTAGAACAAGTTTAGACCTCTGTGGGAAAGGCCTCTAGGCAGGACTCATCCTCTCTGTAGGAGTCCAGGTAGACATCCTCTTGGTCCTAGACACTCCCCCAGGCAGAAACCTGTCACTCAGTGCCGCCAATCCAGGCCAGCTCTCTCGACAGCAGCTGTTCAGAGGTCTCCCTCTTCCCCGAGGCACATGCAGGACCCCGCTCACACAGAGGCTGTAGAGGTATTAAGAGAAGGGGACTGTCGGAGGACAACGAGGGAGTCAGTTTTCTCTACAGATGAAAACAGCTGAGTGAAGCTTCCACAGAAGGCGGTGGTCACTGAAGGACCCCCCCCACACACACACACACAAAGAGGACTCCACATGCAGGCTGGGGCCTGGCCATGCTGCCCTAGCCCTTCTCTGCAATGACAGGGACAGGACTGACACTAAGGATCCTATAGCCCCAACCTGCCCCGACCTTTTTGACAAAAGACTCCCTTCACACCAAGCATTAAACGTTCAACTTCGCAGCTGAGAGCACAGCAGGGTCCTGTGGCTGAGAGGACAGGCTCCCTAAGTCCCAGCTTTTATTATGAGGCAGAAAGGGAAGGGGCAACTGGGTGGCTCAGTCAGTCGAATGTATGCCTTTGGCTCAGGTCATGATCCCGGGGTCCTGGGATTGGGCCCTACATCGGGCTCCGTGCTCAGCAGGAAGCCTGCTTCTCTCTCTCTGTCTCCCTGTTTTTGCTCCCTCTCTCTGTCTCTATGTCAAATAAATTTTTAAAAATCTTTGAAAAACAACAAAAAAAGGGTAAACACCACTTTCAAAAAACAGTGAAATGATCATGGATATGAAACCCTCTTATCCTTTAACTCTGAAGGACAGCCACAGCCTTCTTCTAAAGCCCAGCCTTGTCATCTCCAAGACAGTCCTGCCGGGACTTCGGGGACCAACCACCCCGACCTCTTCCCCATCCCAACCCAGATAAACCCCTCTGGTCCACCGGGAACACTCTGCCCTAGAAGACAGACTTGTGCCTTCGAGGCAAATCCCTGCCTCACAGGCCTGGGACTCGGGAAGGACACAAGAGATACATCCACCAAAGAGATAAAAATGACATTTGAAAATGGATTCTTTGCAGCAGTCCCGTAGCATCTCTGGAAGCTGGAATTCAATCTGGAAAGGAATTAACTACTTCACCTGTCCATCCCAGCGAACTACGGAAGTGATGGGCTCACTCTGAATTCCCCACCTACTCACACCTTCGCGCAAGCTCTGGTGTCATCTGGATGGAAAACACCACTTAGGGAAGGGAGTGGGGGGAGGAGGGAAGTCCAAAAAGGGAAAAACAAGCCTCTCAGAAGCCCCTCCCACATCCTTCCCTGACTCCCAGGCCTCTGAAGCAACTGAAATGCAGAACATTTGAACTGGAAGAAACCTTATTTTTAGAGGAGGAAACCAAAGCCCAGAGGTCCAGTGAGTTGTTCATGGTCTATGTCCACGAGCTCTATGTCCCCAGGTGCCCATGAGTCAATACTTTGCAGACCTCAGTCTCACACCCCAACTTACTCGGCCCTCAGTCAGGTTGGCCTTGGGCACCCTGAGCTAAGAAGGCAGAAACAGAAGGCTGACTTGGGGGTGGGGGGTGTCTTGTCTACTGGATGATCCCATGCTTAGTCCTTAACAAAATTAATTATAGGAAAGTCAAAGGAAGACAGACTACCGATTCCCACCAGCTAAGTGGGAACAGCCTTGTGCCCTGCTGACTTGCAGGCAGGCACCGGAACAGGGCCACAGACATGCCTCACACAGAGCAGCTGGGCACGTGTGGCCCCAAACACCCAAGTCCAAACAGAAGCCCAGGCCACCCCATCAGTCAGCACCACCCCCACCAGCCAGACCCTGGGAGTTGATGAAATGCAACCGGTGTTACATCCAGCTTACAGCTTTCCTGACATGAAGATACTAAAGGTCCTGTGGCACCTGAGTGGCTCAGTTAAGCGTCTGCCTTAGATCTCAAGATCCTAAGATTGAGGCCCACATCAGGCTCTGTGCTCAGTGCAGAGTCTGCTTGTCCCTCTCACTCTCCCCCTGCCCGCTTGCTCTCTCTCTCTGTCAAATCAATAAAATCTTTAAAAAAAAAAAAAAAAAGATACTAAAGGTCCTTTCTTTTTCTAAAGATATTGATGTATTTATTTATTTGAAAGAGAGAGAGGGCAAGAGCAAGCAGGGGGACAGAGAGAGACAAGCAGACTCTGCATGAGCACAGAGCCTGATATGTGGCTTCATCTCAAGACCCTGAGACCATGACCTGAGCTGAAAGGGACGGAGCCACTCCAGTGTCCCCTAAAGGTCCTTTCTAAGCTTGCATCAGCCATCATCATTCTTCCTCCAGGGGGAAGAAACACTATTGAGAATGGAGACACCAGAGGACTCGGGCTCAGCCTTCTGCTCAGCAGGCACCTGTTGCTCAGATATGGAAACAAAAGAAAAAGAACCTCAAACCAACTGTCAGGGAGCCTGGGTAAGGAGCCCCAGCCTGGCCACAAGCCTGGCAGATGGCTTTGTAGCCTTCCTCTGCTGCTTCAACTGTAAAGAGGAAGGATGTACTGGCCTTGGGGTCCTTCACACTCTACCTTGTGAGATACCAGGGACACAGGAGAAGGTGACTGAGTCCCCAGATAAGGCTTAGGTATTGTCCTCCAGCTGCTCAGAGCTTAAGCGACTCCCTTCTGCACGTAAAAAGGCCAAGAAAGTGATGAAAAGGGGGACAGAGATTGAGAGAGTGACAGAACAGGAAGTCAGCAGCCAGACCCTAGGGGTCTGGAAGGGGTCTCTGCTGGGGCGGTGTTGGGGTTGACAAAAAGAAACCTCAGGGCAGTCCCCCCCATGTAACTCCCTCCCAGAGATCTCTGTGGCCAGGGTTTCTTCTTTAGGGTGTGCATGTAGAAGGCAGGGTGGGGGAAGGGAGCCGCCTGGGTCCCAGGCCGAGGCTTGGCACCAGCAGGTCGCTCTTACCCCTCCCGGGGGAAAGAAGTCCCTCTGAGTGGGGCCACTTGACGAGAGGTGGATGGAATGTGGTGACACGGCCCGCAGATGCAGGACTTATAAGGGCTGAACAAGGACACAGGGAAAAAGAGCAAGCAGATACAGCCAGACAGTGGATGGGAGTTGAGACACAGGCTCCCAGAAAACCAGTGCTTCCCATGCTCCCTCCAAAGAGCTCTGGGCCACTCAGCTCCGGGGATAGGACACTGCCCTGCTTCCCTGCACGTAGGACATCTTCGATGCTGTGAAGGACCAGGCTTCAGATGTGTTCTATAGCATTAAGCCTGCCCCTGCTAATTACAGCCCCAAATCACAGGGCTTGGCTCTCAAGACCCCACCTGGGGCTGCACTTTGTGGTTCCCAGGTCTTTTATACCTACCATCTGGCATAGGAACAGGATAGTCCCTGGGTGAAACAGGCAGAGCAGTAGGGCCATTTCACAGATGAAGAACCAGCTCAGGGACTGGCTGCTGGGCCAGCCAGGGGCAGAGCTGGAAGTAAAACCCAAGTCACCTGGGAAGTCGGGCACTTGCCCTACAACCTGCCATGTGTCTCAGAGTCCAGACTGTGTATGTATGGGCTCAGGGGAAGCAAACTGGGGTGGTACGAAATTCTCTAAAGGGTGGGGCAGGGCCAGGTACCAATGGAGTCTTAAATAATAAGGCTTATGACCTCAGGCTATAAGCCACTTCTAGCCCCAGGAACAGAAAGCACAACATCTCAGGGACAGACCTGGTCACAAAGCCTGTTTTGAGTACAGCCTACATCTCATTTATAGGAAAGCAGACCAAACCACCTGAACTGCACGGTGCAGACTCGGTGCACCAGGGGATTGTTTTCCATTTGGTTCTAGACACTGCCAGGGGCCGAGGCAACTCAAGTGGCAGGGTCACAGGGTCCCCAGCACAGAGGATGGTGAGGGCAGGCTTCCTTCCCTCCTGTGCCACCCACCTCCGCCGTCCCTCCTAAGGCTGTGTGGTCAGCCAACACAGATCTATTGCTCGTTCCTGTCCCTGGCAAGAGTCACAGCTGTCACCACTGCCACACACCAAAGTGTATTTCCCGGAGAACCTTATATCCCTCCCCCAGCTCCAAAACCAGTACCTCCAACCCTTAAACCACTTGACGTTATTTCACTGTGAACACAGAGTACCAAGCCTACCACACCTGCCCACTTACCTGAAGGAAGCAGATGAAGCCTGGTAAGAGGGGGTTCCTAACACAATGCTTCTGTTGGGAGGGAATCTGTTTGGGAACGGAAGCTGCTTCAAGGGTCTGCATTTTGGATTGCAGCTCCCGGGTCACACACATCTCCAGCAGTGCCTGGATATAGCCACCACCACACATTAAGAATGAGGGCCAGTCGGGCGCCTGGGTGGCTCAGTGGGTTAAGCCGCTGCCTTCGGCTCAGGTCATGATCTCAGGGTCCTGGGATCGAGTCCTGCATCGGGCTCTCTGCTCGGCAGGGAGCCTGCTTCCTCCTCTCTCTCTCTCTCTCTCTCTCTGCCTGCCTCTCTGCCTACTTGTGATCTCTCTCTGTCAAATAAATAAATAAAATCTTAAAAAAAAAAAAAAAAAAAAAAAAAGAATGAGGGCCAGTCTGGGCAAAAGTCCTTCCAAGTCTTCATTTCAACAAATGTTCTCAAAAAAGGGTCCAGGTCCTATTCCAGTTACCTCTCCTGACACCCCCTCTACCAGTAAAAGCCCAAGACCCATTTGGGAAGGGAGAGGGTAGCAAACCACAAAAGGGAGCTAGGTAATCCAGACACTCATCCCACAGCCTCGTCTAGGTCAGGCCCTACCCTTTCTTCCCGGGAGTCCCAGGCCTGTTCCGAACTATACAGGCAGCCTTGATGACTTGTGACAGCCAAGAGCCTCTGCTCAGTGGGCCATAAAAGACTAAAGGCCATGGCAGACAGGCCTAGACAGACCCGCCCATACCCACAGCCCCTGCTATCCTCCAGAGGCCCCCAGCACAGACGCATCCACCAGCGGACTCTTCAGGAAGGTCTGATTCTTCTGTCAGCCGTGGCACATCTCAGAGGAATCCACATTTTTTCCATCCAAGGATACAACAGGGGAAGCGGCAGAAAGAGGGAGGCCATGCTGTCTATAGGCAGGGAGTAGATGGGGTTCCAGAACACAGAGCTTTGTGGGGTATCTATAGTTCCCACCTCACAGCAACACGGTTTCTGAAGTATAGGGATGGGCTCTGCCCTCCTGCCTCATGGCTTTGCCAGAGGTGTGAGCACGCCTCTGAGGCAGCCATGGTCAGGGGACAGCAGAGAAACAAGCAAGTTACCAGATGTCACTGCCACCCAAAACCAAAGCTCAGCCGAGTCTGAGAGCCACAGACCAGGAGCCCAGCCCTCAGGACAGGTAGGATGGACTCCTCTTGCTCTCAGGACTGTCTGGAGGCCCAACAGGATAAGTGAGTGGAGAGCATGAGAGCAAAAAGCAAGGCATCCCACACTTCATGTCTTGACTCCACTTTGAGTACTCCTCAGCCCCTCTCTGGAGATGGGGATGAGAAGAAATCAGAAGGTCCAAATGTGGGGCGCCTGGGTGGCTCAGTGGGTTAAAGCCTCTGCTTTCGGCTCGGGTCATGATCCCAGGGTCCTGGGATCGAGCCCCGCATCGCATCGGGCTCTCTGCTCAGCAGGAAGCCTGCTTCCTCCTCTCTCTGAATGCCTCTCTGCCTACTTGTAATCTGTCTGTCAAATAAATAAATAAAATCTTAAAAAAAAAAAAAAAAAAGAAGAAGGTCCAAATGCTGAATGGGATTGAGAAGCTGGTTCTTATTGGGATAAGCTAGACAGGCTGCCCATGTGCAGGAAAAGAAGAGATAAGGCACCTCAACAGAATGATGCCCGCTCCCTCCCCCACAAAATGACAGTCACTTTAGAGTGGGTACCATTTCTTCAATTAAGATGCCCAAAGCAGCAGGGTACCAAGGTGGGCTGGGAGCAGGGGTAGGGGTGGGAATGAAAGCAGTAAGCCCCAGGACAGGCAACAAGGGGGTGTACTACCATGGAGGCAAGGCTCCTCTCCCAAGGGCTGCCAGCTCCCATCACCCAGTCCTCAGATGCCTGAGCCCAATGGGAACTAGCCTGCAGCAACATCACCCAAAGCTCGGGCCTCAAAAACTTTAGTTGAAGGACTTTACTCCCCACGCCCCCAACCCTCACCAAAAACCCTAATGTAAAACGGAACAGCAGGTATAGCGTGTGGTTAAGGGCAAATTCTGGGTTCAAATCCCAAATTATCTACTTACTAGCTACGTGATAGTTTTAAAAGATGTTATTTAATTGAGAGAATGCACGCACACATACACACACACAAGCTGGGGGCGGGGGGCAGGGAGCAGAGGGAGAAGGAGAGAATCCCGAGGACTCCATGCCAAGCACGGAGGCTGACATGGCACTTGATCTGAGGACCCTGAGATCATGACCTGAGCTGGACACCCAGCCAACTGAGCCACCCAGGGCCCCTACCTGAAAGTTATTTAAACTTTTGGTCTCAGATTCCTCATTCATAACGTGGTGATGACAATAAAGTAAAGCAATTCACAGAGCTGTTGTGAAAGTTCAAGGAGGTAAAATGGTCAGGTATTTAGAATAACGCCCGGCACGAAAGCTGGGCATGCTCACTAATACCAGGACAGCCTCTCTATTACTATTTGAGCAGAGAGGTCACATCCACAACAACCCCAGCCTATAGAATCTGCCTGAGCCTACCTGCCGGGGCTCTGTCTCCAGGTAAACGCCCAGAACAGAGGCCTGCCTTCACTCATACAAACAAACAAATAATAAAAAGCTTACAGATAGAGCACCAAGATGTCCTGGATTCTGTCAAAGATTTCTGATGGCAGAGAAAAAGGGAAGTGGCTGAGTCACATGCTGGACCCCAGAATTCCTTCACCTTCATCTAGAGTGCTAACCCTGGCCCATCCTGCCAGGGACGTGGCTGGCTCCTCAGAGACCTCTAGAGGACACAGGACAGACCAAGGGGTGCCAGGCCTGCAAGCAGCCACACTGGCCTGGATCCATTGGATGCAACAGACCAGCAAAGATGGAGTGGGAGGACAGGAGAGGCCAAGACCCTCAGGTTAAGCTGTCGCTTCTTTGGCTGCCTTTCTACAGTTTACCATTAGGCTGGCAAAAAAATTTCTTTAACTCTTAGAAACTTGAACTCCTTCCACCCCAAGATTCCAAATACTACGCTCCCTTCAGCTCTGCCACCTCCCCACACAGTGAATAATTACTTAACTTAGTTTCATCATGTATTATGAAAGTCTCCTTTTTCAAAATAGAATGCTTTCAAACCACAAGTACCCCTCCCCAGAAACACTGTAACGCTCTAGCCAGCCCTACAGAATCACTAAGGCAAGCTTGGGTCTGGGGTTCCAAAGCATCAGAGGCAAGCCTGCCCTGTGCTACAGTCTCACCTTACTTTCTGGAGCTCCCAGCACCAGCCATGACCCACCTGGGTTAAGGCATAGCCTCCAGATCAAAAGGGACACTTAGCTCTTCCCCTGCAGACCTTCTCCTTAATTCATCGCCATCCTCCTTAGCTTTCAAAAAGTACCATAGCTTCTAACACATCTCCTTTCCAAGTGGCAGAAAAAGGCCCATTTCCCCCCAGCCCTGCGTGATCTTGGACTCTTCATAATGTGGCCCCCAGGACGGCTGCAGCCTAGCAAACACCAGGTACTCCTGCGGTTCCACAATCTACCTCTCCCTCTGACATCTGCTATGTGCTCTTCTTGGAACACTTTCTGACCAGCACAGGCTTCCCAACCTCCTAACCTGGCCACATCTCAGGAAGGGCTGATCTCTACCTTCTCAGGGGCACCACTGCATCACTTGCTGATATCCCTTATATTACCTACTGTTGCATTTAACCTCCATCCCCTCCTCCTTCTTACCTTCTAGTCTGTGACCTTGAACCTGTAATCCTGCTCCCTGAACCAGTAAAGGAACCTAATGCCTGTGATAGGGATAAAGCCCCCAGCCATAAGGTGGTCAAGCAGGAAAAGTCAAGGCTACACAAAGGAGCAGCCCTACTGATACCCCCTTCTGGAACCATGACAACAAACCCCTTTCTCCAGCCACCTAACACCTTTAGGAATTGAGGTCTTCTGGTGGGCAAGAAGGATTCCTTGGTTTTCCAAGCTTGCTTTACCTAATCTCTGAGAGCCAGCCTGGCTCAGCCATGAGAGTAAACTACCCCAGCTAACAGAGATTCCCCAGATGGTGGCTCCTGGGGGGATGCAGAAATGACTGCCAAGGGGGAAGCTAAGCTAAAGGGAAGGAATTCAGTTCCAGCTCAAACCACCAATTCAACAAGGAACCTCAGCAGAAGAGCTCTTGGTCCAGAAGTCTAATGAGGAGAGGGGGCTCATCCTTGCACTTAACCTGACCAGAGCAGACACTAGAATCCAGGAGATTCCCAGAACTTTAATTTTAGAACTCTGTTACATACAAGCCTGTGCCCCTCCGTCAGCACCAGGTGCGCTGATTCCCTTAACCACTACGGTGCTGTGACCCACCTCTGCCCCTAAGGAGGAGTCACAGGGATTCCACTTCTTGAAGATTCTGCCTTCTCTCTCAGAAAAAGCACTTAGAAAAAAGTGACCAATACTTCACATGCTTTCTCTAAGAACTTAGCTTGGCCACAAGGTTCACCCATCCCACTTCAAAGGGGGTAGGTCTGAGGGTCAGCCCAGCCTCTTGGGTGAACCCCCTGCTGAAGTCAACCATCTAGCACTAGTGGCCTTCTGGGTCTTTGCCCAGCTTCACAAGAGGCCAAGCAGAGATCCCATATACACCAGCAACCCTGTCACCCTCCCCTCAACTCTCAGGAGAGATTCTGAACAACCAGGTACAGTTAGGATGGGGTTAAGGTTCCCACCAGTGCCATGGGCCTGTCAGCATGTCAAGGTCCGAGGAAGACAAGGACTTCAGGAGCCAACTCCCATCCCTTGCACTGGAGCCCACACAACCCCAGCGGACAAATGTCAGGCCCTCCCTTGTCATCCTTCTGTGTGAAGTTATATATTTCCCACCCCTTCGCCCAAAAAAGTGAGATCTAGACCTAGATTCTCAAGATGCCATGCCATTGGTGGACTCGGACTAGCACCAACCCTCTGAATTACTAAGAGTGGGTGCCGGTGGTGTGACCCTCCCACCATCCCTCCCACAGTGAGGAGCCCAGCCCAGCAATGGGCCACCGCCGCCATTCTGCACCACACCTACAGCACGGCCCGCCGGCACCACGGCCACTGCACTGGAGGGAGGCAGCAGCACCGGCCCCCATCAGGGGCTCTGCGGTTACTATCCTCAGACCAAGGGGAAAGGAGCTCAGGGTGGATAACTGGCCCTTGGTTTCCTGGGCAAGGGCTTTCCAGGGCGCGGCAGGAAGGGTCTCTCAGCCCTGGAGTGACACAGCTTGCCAGAGGCCCTTGGGAGACAGCTGCAAAGCCTGCCCCTTCCACACCACTTTTTGTCTCAGCCGGCCCAGGTCCTGGTCTCCATTCGCTGCCCACAGCTCTCAGGCTTATATCCACCACCTCACACCCCACCTCACCCCGCCCACAAACACCCTCCCCGATTTGGCCATCCCATTAACCACCCAGCTACTGCTGATTCCACGAAGCCGCCTCACAAGCCCTCCTCTCTTAGCACATGTCCGGTGGTCAAGATAATGTCGCCTCTCCTTGCAGAATCCCACCCAGGCCAGCTCTGGGGTCCTGGATTGATTGCCTGACGGGTCAAAACCGAAGGGAGGAGAACCGGGAAAGAAGTATCTTCAGGCATCTCTTTCTCAACTCTCACTAACCACCCGCCGACCTCTTTGCCAAAGCCCAAGTTCTGGGGCTGCAAGGAAAGTCCGTCCACCCCCGGTGACTACAGCTCAGTTGTAGTGAACCAAAGCGCGGGGCGGCCGGCCCGGGACTCCAAGGTCACGGGGAGGGGTCAGGGTGGAAAGTGTAAGGCAGTGAGGGTGCCGCCCGCCCGCGGTCCTAATCCCGTTTAGTTCCTTCCAGCGGAGGCGGGAGTCCCGGCCTTACCCGAGGAGCGCCTCGGAAGGCTGTAGCGGGCCGTTCCGAGAGTAGAGAACAAGGGACGCGCGGGCAGCGGGCATGGGGCAGGCAATGCGCCGCTCGCCCACCACGGGACGCACGGACGGCGGCAGGCGCGCGGCCCGCCCCGAGCCCGGGAGGGCGGGGAGACAATGCCCGCCCGGCGGGGCAGTCCAGGCCGCGCGCCCCCGCCCGCCGGACACGGGCTGCTCCTCCCTGACCGAAGGGCAGCGGCGGGAAGGCGCCCGGAGCGCTTGCCAGACCGGCCCCGCGCGGCGCGGGAGGCCCAGCGCGCCCTCTCCCCCGCCCACCTCCGCGTGCACTTCACCCCGACAAGTCCCGGGGCCGCGGACCCACCTCCTCCTCCAGAGTGCCGCCGGAGCCCGTGCCGGTGCCCGTGCCGGTGCCGGTGCTGTGCTCGCTGTCCGGCTTCAGGTTGCTCATGGTGCGGGGGGTGAGGTGGGGGTGGCGAGGGGAAGGGAACGCTGAGGGCGAGCGCGGCGCCCGGCCCCGGCGAGGAGGTGGGAAGGGGCGCGGTGAGCGGTGCGCTCCGGGAGTGCGGGGCGGGGTGGCGGTGGGGGGCGCGCGGGGCGGTGAGAGGGGCAGCCGCCGCGTCGGGCTGGGGTCACATCAAGTTTGGCGGGTGCGGGAGGTGGGGAGGGGGGTGCGGCGGGGGGGGGGGCACTCGGAACCGGAGCCGAGCCCGAGCGGCCGCCGCCTCCGCCTTTTCACTGCGACCGGCGAGTGCGCCCGCGGCGGCGGCGGCGGCTGCGGCGGGGGGCGGGCGCCGGGGGAGGGGGCGGGCGCCGGGCGGGGGCGGGGGGCGGGGGCCGGAACCGGCCTCAGCTGGGGCCCGGCCAGCCCCCTCCCCCGCCCTCCTCGCGGTCTCCGGGGGAACGCGCAGCCAATCCTCGCCGCCCACTGAGGGCTCGCCCCGGCCGGGGCTGCAGCGCGCCAGCCTCCGGCAGGGCTTTTCTCCTCTCCCTCGTCGTCTCTCACCCTCTCTTTCCTTTCCCCTTACCCTACTGTGACAAGTTTTTAAAGTTTGATGAACTTGCCCAGTGAACTTTCTTAAAGGGTCCGTGCGCTCCGTGCTGTCCCAGCCCGCGGGAGGTGGAGCTGCGTGCCAGGCACCCGCGCTCGCTTGTCCCCAGCTATCCGTGGCCCGCCGGCCCCACGCGAGAGGCGCCCGAAGCGAGGCTCCTGGGTCGTCGCGGAGGAAAAGCTCCCCTGGTACCCTGACTGGGGGTTACAGAGTGTCCCGCGCACTCATTTCACCCCCAAGTCCAGCCTCTCAGTCCCCGGCCATGCTCCTGCCTTCCCCGAGCGCAGGACTGTTGGGGGTTGGGTTCTGAGGGTGATGGCGGTCGGGAGCCCGACACCTGGGGTTTGGCTCTGACTGGCCGCTGTTTTGCTGCGTGACCTTGAGGAAATCACTTCCCCTCTCTGGCTTCAGGCTTCCAGCCCAGAGGGTGGGACTTAGATCTCAAACTCCCTTCCCGCTCCTAGTCACTGAATAAGGACTCTGGGCGGGGAGACAAGTTTTTGGGACCCGAATGGTTATTAGCCTCGGGAGGGGATACCTTGAATGAGCAAGATTCCATTCAATGCCTCCTTCCCCCCAACCCCCACCTCCGCCTTGGGGTCCTCTCCTCCCTCAGCTTAAATACCGCCCCCCCACACACACAAACACCTTTTCGCCTCCTCCTATTCAGAGCTCGAGGGCGGGGGGGAGGGGAGAGCAGCCTTTGGGCGGGACGGTGGTGACCCCCTCCGCGGGACTCCAGCGCGCGGTCCGCAGGCTCGTTTGCCTCTGGTTTGAGAACCCGCGCGGACTTGGCCAGACCCTGCCACCACCTTGTAAAACTCCTTGCCCCGCTCGGGTCGCGCTTGAGATGGCAGCGGCCCCGAGCTGACCCGGGGGGGGGGGTCCTCGAGGACTGGGCGCTCCCAGTCACCACCCCCCGCCTGGAAGTTCCAGCCGCACCCCAGGGGATCCCGGCCAGAGGTCCCGTGTGGAATTGGGAAGACACTGCTGAGAGGTTAGGGGAATCCTGTGTGAGCCCGGCGTGGTTCAGGGGTCTCTGGGTGCGATTCTGACTTTCCCCGCCAAACCAGGTCATGGCACCTAGGTTTGAGATTGGAAGTAAGGCGCAGTGTTGGTGGAGTGGGGGAAGCTGGGTTTGCAGTGTTGAACCAGTTGGGACCAGTTGGGACCCAGACCTTGGATAAATGACTCAACCTATCTGAGCCTCAATATGCAGACCTCTAAATAGGGCTAGCACCACCATATGGGAGTGTCAAGTGTGGAAGTATATAGTGTCCCTGTGACTTAGTCTCCCCAACAAATTATGATCCCCTTCCTAACCTGCCCTTTCACAGATAAGTAAATTGAGGTCTAGAGATAGGTAATATCTTTCCCAGTGACATATTCTTTCAGTAAACTGCTGAACACCCACTGTGTGCTGGGGACCCACTGTGTGCTGATGTCAAGACCAGGAGCACCCTGGTTTCCCACCCGCCACACTGCCAACACTTGGCTCAGGCCCCATTATGATAGGAACTGCCCCTATAGGAATCAGGCACTCCTGTTAGTGATAGGTGCTTCAATTAACCCAGAGTTTTCTAGGTTCTTTCTGGCACTTCCAGATGGAGCCAGCCTGGTGAACCTGCAGACACCCTGGCCATCCTTCAGATGCCTCATTCCACTGTGGCTCTATTCCCACTCCTAAACCCTCTTCCCTAGAATAGAGCTTCTCATTAGCCATGCCTCCAACTTTGGCCCAGCAATATTCTTCCTCAATCCAAATCCTTCCCTCAAGATCCTTTTTCAGCCCCACTTTTTCCAGGAAGAGGACGCGGGGCCAGTTTTCTAAATTCAGGTATCCTATAGAAGTGAGTTTGAATTTTTCAAAGAGGAAGGGATTCTTATCTTGTCCTCAGGTCTTCATTTTATAGATGAGGAAGCTGAGGCCCAAAGAGGTGACAAATGGGGGTGCCTGGCTGGCTCAGTTGGTGTTACATGTGACTCTTGATCTCTGGGTCCTAAGCTTGAGCCCCATGTTGGGTGTAGAGATTTCTTTTTTTTTTTTTAGATTTTATTTATTTATTTGTCAGAGAGCGAGCAAGCGCGAGCGAGCACAGGCAGACAGAGTGGAAGGCAGAGTCAGAGGGAGAAGCAGGCTCCCTACGGAGCAAGGAGCCCGATGTGGGACTCGATCCCAGGACGCTCGGATCATGACCTGAGCCGAAGGCAGCCGCTCAACCAACTGAGCCACCCAGGCGTCCCTGGGTGTAGAGATTTCTTAAAAACACAAAAACAGAGTAGGGTCCACTATTGACCCTCATCACTATTTTTCTGTGACATGAAGCTGATGATTTTTTTTTTTTTAGATTTTATTTATTTATTTGACAGAGAGAAATCACAAGTAGATGGAGAGGCAGGCAGAGAGAGAGAGAGAGAGAGAGGGAAGCAGGCTCCCTGCCGAGCAGAGAGCCAGACGCAGGACTCGATCCCAGGACCCTGAGATCATGACCTGAGCCGAAGGCAGCAGCCCAACCCACTGAGCCACCCAGGCGCCCAGAAGCTGATGGTTTTTAAAATAATTTTTATTACTTTTCTGGTGACAAGAGCAATACACACTTATTGTTGAATAGTTGAAAGCTATATAATAGTTTAGAAAACAATTTGAAATCTGGAGAGCAACATTTTTAATATTTCCCTCTGGTTTTTTTGTCCGAGCCTATTTTAAAAAACAAAACTGCTAAACAATTTTTTTTTTTTAAGATTTTATTTATTTATTTATTTGACAGACAGAGATCACAAGTAGGCAGAGACACAGGCAGAGAGGAGGCAGAGAGGAGGAAGCAGGCCCCTTGCCAAGCAGAGAACCCAATGTGGGGCTTGATCCCAGGACCCTGAGATCATGACTTGAGCCAAAGGCAGAGGATTAACCCACTGAGCCACCCAGGCGCCCCCAAAACTGCTAAACAATTTAAATACTCCTTTTCCTCTGAAATTTATCACAAACATTTCTTTTAAGTTATTTATTTATTTATTTATTTATTTATTTTTAAAGTAGGCTCCGGGTGCCTGGGTGGCTCAGTGGGTTAAGTGTCTGACTTTGGCTCAGGCGTGATCTTAATGTCTGCCTGGCTCCCTGCTCAGTAGGGAGTCTGCTTCCTCCTCTCCCTTGCCCCTCCCCCTGCTCATGGCTCTCTCTCTCTCTCTCTCAAATAAGTAAAATCATAAATAAATAAATAAAGTAGGCTTCACACCCAATATGGGGCTCAAACTCATGACCCTGGGGTCAAGAGTGTTATGTTTTACCAAATGAGCCAGCCAGGCACCCCTCTTTGGTCATAATTTTGAATAATTGCTTAACCCGTATTGGGTGTGCCAGGATTTAACTCATTTCTCGTTAGACATTTAAATGATTTCCAGTTTTTTTCTTTTTTGCTTTCTTTTTTTTTTTTTTTTAAGATTTTTATTTATTTATTTATTTGTCAGAGAGAGATTTAGAGCACAAAGTAGGGAGAGAGGCAAGCAGAGCAGGCAGAGGGAGAAGCAGGCTCCCGATGAGCAAGGAGCTTGATGCTGGACTGGATCGCAGGACCCTGGGATCATGACCTAAACCGAAGGCAGATGCTTAGCCAACTGAGCCAGCTACCCAGGTGTCCCTTTCTTTTTGCTTTCATAAGAAACACCTTATATTCAAATTCTTAATGCCTCTGAAAGCTTCATGTGTGACCAAACCTTAAGCACTTTAGGGGCAACAACTTATTCCTCTATATGTCGATTGTCCTGGGAATGGGAGAATCTCTGACCCCAAGGGAATTTGGAGATCATATAAATGCAAAGCTCCCACCCAACCTGGCATGAGTATCCATCAGTGCCCAGTTGGAGTTGGGGTTGAGGCAGATAAGGCCAAAGAGAGGAGTTTGGGGTGTACCAGTCCGGCAGACTGCCTGGAGGTTGGGAACTAATATCTTTGTCTTACCCAACTGTGACCTAGTAGCCCATCATCTAATAGCCTTTTCAGTGCCCTTCTCTCCCAGTGCTCGGCTCCACATGACCTCTGAAATTCTCACATTTCTGTTCCCTTTGCCTGGAACTACCCCTCTTTCCCAGTTCCCTGATCTTTCTGATTACTCTCAGAGGGCCTCCTCTGTGTCCTCTTGAGCCTGGGAATTCCTTATCTTCCAGTCTTACCTACCAGATGGGAAAATTTCTGACTCTGAGCAGTGCTCACAAGCGCTGCTAAGTGAATAGACTTACCCTCGATTTCTGCAGCCCCCTTGCCTCTAGCAGATAGCTTGATGAGAGATGGGCATTTGCAGTAGTAGGTTTCCATAAGTCTTTATTGAAATGGTACTGGGCCATTCCTGGGGCCTCTAAGTTATCTGGTGCCCGCCCCTTTCTCTCTGATTTACTGTAGGTACATACATTATGGTTTGATAGTTCATTCCTGGGATAAGGGAAAGAGCCAGATGTCCTTACTCTTGAGAAACACTGCCTTGGACCTGGCATCCTGAGGGTAGGCCAGGCTACTTCCAAGTAGGCCCCCCATTCTAATCCTACCTCCCCTACTTTCGGGAAAGCCTGTGTGATAGGAAGGCAGGTAGAGAGGGTGACCTTGAGGCCCAAAGGCTAGGATATATTGGAGGTGTTTTTCTTGGCATGTATAGGTTTAAGCTCCACTTGGGTACAAGAGGTCTCACGAAGAGAAGGAGGCAGGATGCTGGCACTTACAAAATGCCTCCTTCTACTCCGGACAGTGAATATGTCTTCTCATCCAATTCTCCCATTGTTCCTGCTATCCCTAGTTATAGATTAGAAAACGGGGGCTCATAAGTATTAAGGGGAACTCACCTAGCTACTGGTGGATGGCATAGGTGGTGGGAAAAGCACCAAGCAGCCCTGTGATGCGATTTTGATCTGGTGACCTTGGACAAGTTACCAGCTCAGTATCAATCAGTTCATCAGTAAAATGGGGATACTAAGACATAAGTTTGGGGATGTGTTATGTAAGACAAATAACCTCATGGGAAGCTCTTGGGGTTGTGATTATTGCCTGTGGTCCTGCTGCTAGTTTGAAGGTCAAGGTCAGAATGGTGCAGGTCAAGATCAGAGACTGGACCATTTCAGGCCCAAGTTTCTGAGCTCTGTCTTCTTGCCTCCCTTACTCTGGGCCACATAGTAACCTAAATTGCAGGATTGCAGGTTCAAATCCAAGGCAAACTATATTTCCAAAATGCCTATGCCAGAAGACCTAGGTTTGAGTCCAGGTGACCATAGCAACCTGTGTGACCATGAGCAAGTACTTTACTTTCTGAGGCTTTTTTTTTTTTTTTTTTCCAATGTCTTTACTGGAGGAAAAGAGCAAGAGAGCACAAAGAGAGGGAGCAGCAGAGAGAGAGGGAGAAGCAGGCAGCCTGATGTGGGCTCCATCCCAGAGTCCTGGGATCATGACCTTAGCTGAATGCAGACACTTAACAGACTGAGCCACCCCAGGTGCCCCAACAATTTGTTTCCACAAAGTAAAACTAGAGATGTCTTTCAGGCTTTTGTGAGTATTATCCAGGCTTTTGGGGGTGCTAAGTGAGATCTGGGCTCTGGAAGTTCTCTGATGGCCTCAAAGCTGTAGGGCAACAAGAGGAGTGATTATAAAATCAGCAAAGGAATAGAACCAAGAAATTCACTTCAAGCCCAAGAGGCAGTATTTCCCCCACTTCCAAAAACAAAACACCAAAAGCTTATTTCTTATATCCCCTGAAAATTAGGGGAGGACCCTGAGGTCAGGAATGATGCCTTAAAAAAAAAAAAAAAAATCTTTGAATCCTTGGTACCCAGCCCAGGTCCTTGTAGAAGGGGTTCAGTAATAAACATGGAATGAATGATAGGCTTGAGTGCCATGGAAAAATCCCTGAGAGAAGTATTTTTATACTAACATGTCAACGACTGCATTTCCTCTCCCAAGATGGGAGAGACAATGAGATGCTAAGAACTTGCAAGGAAAGTAGAAGATTAAAAAAACAATGATGGGGCACCCAGGTGGTTCAGTTGATTTAGCATCTGTTTTAAGCTCGGGTCATGATCCCAGGGTCCTGGGATTTAACTTTTTAATTGAGAGGAGGATGTAATGCCAAGCACGGGTGTCAAGCACTGTTACGTGATCCTACACAAAGAATCTCCATTTCACTGATGAGAAAACTGAGGCTCAGATTCCTTTGCTGGGATGGAGCCCAGCATTAGACTCTTGGCTCAGTGGAAAGCTTGCTTCTCCCTCTCCCTCTCTGCCTGGCGCTTCCCCTGCTTGTGCTCTCTCTCTCTGTCAAGTAAATAAAATCTTTTAAAAAATAAAAATTAGGGGTGCCTGGGTGGCTCAGTGGATTCGGCCGCTGCCTTCGGCTTAGGTCGTGATCTCAGGGTCCTGGGATCGAGCCCCGCATCGGACTCTCTGCTCGGCGGGAAGTCTGCTTCCCTTCCTCTCTCTCTGCCTGCCTCTCTGCCAACGTGTGATCTCTGTCTGTCAAATAAATAAATAAAAATCTTTTAAAAATAAAATAAAATTAAAAATAAAAATAAAATAAAAAACAACAATCAGGAACCCAAAAGGGTGGCAGGCCAAAAGTTCCTAGGCTGTGCTCTGGGTCTCCCAGCTTACACCCTACCTCTCAGCATCCAGAGCCCCTACCCCACTTGCCAGTTTCTACCCAGCCACTGACCATCTGCCTTCATAGATGGGGAAACTGAGGTTCAGCAGCTGAAATTAACTCACTTGAGGTCCCACAGCATGATACTGAGTTCATTTCATACTTGCTATTTTTAATCTCAAAAGCAGGTGGCAGATCTTTTCTTACAGAGTCCTCAAATTTTATTCCCCAGGAAGTCTGCTTTAAAAAAAAAAAATAATAAAAAGTTCTGGCAACAATTAAATGGTACTTGCTAAACTTTTACCAGTTTTGAGCTCTTCCCAGAGAACCGAAGGTCACTGAGAGTGACTCTCTGGGCTACGTCCCTGCCTGTTGCTGGCCTCCCAGAAGCTGGGAGAGGACGGAACCAATGGACCAGAAAAACTCTGCAGAATTGCCTGTCCTGCCCAGGAAGCTGACCCCACTGGGCAGTGTCTGATAAAGACCAAGGAGCTGAAAGTAGGAATGGTTGCACCAGACCAGGGCCCAGTGGGGCAAGTGACAGTTTTGAGGCTCTTCATGGAGTGGAGTAGAGCGGGCAAGGAAGGAAGATGAGCTGGCATCATCCTCACCACTGAAAGTGGCAGTGAGGCTCCTGTCCCTGCATCTTTGCAATCTTTTTTGCCTTCCCCAAAGCCTGTGTTCATAGGGGAAGGGAGCAGCTGCACTCATTCTCTCTAGGGCCTTAGGGAATCAGAAGGCAGGAGAGGGAGAGGACAATGTCTCACCCAATGGAAGGCTTTCCCCGAAGTGGGTGTTAAGGCATTGCAGATCATAGAATCTGTGTTAGAAGGGACCCTAGAGGTCATCCAAGCCAGTGAACCTCACACTTCACTGCAGGCCAGAACTGCTTTTGGAAAAAGAGTGATGCCTAGGCCCATCTGAAAACAACTACAGCTAAATCTCTGTGGATATATCTTGGGCATCTCCTTGCACTCTCAAAACTAGAACCTGGGACCCAAATCCAGTCGTCTGCATCAAAGACTTAAATCTCTACGAAAAGCTAATCCAGCCTCTGCCAGAACTTGGGGAGAAACAACTCACACTCCCCACCCCAAACTACTCATTGCATTGCTACATCTTCAGCTCTACATACACCAGTGTTGTTATCAGATAATGATTAGTGGTTATTAATATCTGTCAAGTACTTGGCCATTGACCCCTTAGCACAGAGGCTAAGCTTCCAAGTTCTACACTGAGACAGCCCTGGGTACAAATAGGCAGCACTTCACATTTATTTTTGTTACTTTGGGCAAAGTAACAAAGGAATCTGAGCCTCAGTTTTCTCATCAGTGAAATGGAGATACCTTGTGTAGGATCACGTAACAGTGCTTGACACCGTGCTTGGCATTACATCCTCCTCTCAATTAAAAAGTTGTTCCTCTGGGGACACCTGGGTGGCTCAGTCTGTTAAGCATCTGCCTTTGGCTTAGGTCATGATCTCAGGATCCTGGGATTGAGCCCCACATCAGGTTCCCTGCTCTGCTTCTGCCCCCTCCCCCTAATTGAGAGAGAGCAAGGTGGGGGGGCGGAATGGCAGACAAAGGGAGAAGCAGGCTCCCCACTGAGCAAGGAGCCGGATGTGGAACTTGATCCCAGGATACTGGGATCCTGACCTGAACCAAAGGCAGACACTTAACTGATTAAGCACCCAGATGTCCCTAAATAAAATCTTAAAAAAAAAAAAAAAAAAAGTTATTGCTCCAGGTAAACCCAAATCTCTCTCCCTGTGCGTGCACTTAACTCCTTCATATTTATGGCCCTGGGCTCCATGGCTCCATAAAGCAAACCTATGCTCCCCGTCCTAGGGCAGTCCTTGGTAGACAACAGGCCCCTTTCCTAGCACCTGTCCCCTTGCACCCTGGTTGGTCCCTCTTCTGAGAGGTTTAGCCCTAGAGGTCATGAAATTGTGGGAGAGGGATGGCCCAGCAAGCCAGAACTCCAGCAGTTCCTTGAGCATGTGGGGAATCAGAGCAGCTTATGTGAAAAGGGGTGCAGAGAGCAGCGGTCCCAGGAGAGAAGAGGGTGGCTCCTGCACTCTGCTAGCCTAAGGCCACTAACCTATCAAGCACAAGCCTAGGAGTGACACAGCCCTTGGCTTATCCAGCTCTCACAGGTCAATGATCTTTCCTTATTTTACAGCCCAAGTGCAGAGAGGTTAAGTAACCTACACAGCAGTGCACAGCTGAAACTGACAGGCCTGGCATTTGATCTGAGTTCTCCCTGTAGCCCACACCCAGAACTAGAATGGTAAAAAGGAGTGAAATTTGAATTGAAACCTTAAGTCCAAAATGCAGTTTTCCTTAGAAATCATCTAGATAGGGTGTCTGGGTGGCCCAGTGGGTTAAGCTTCTGCCTTTGGCTCAGGTCATGATCTCCGGGTCCTGGGATCAAGTCCCACATCGGGCTCTCTGCTCCTCAGGGAGCCTGCTTCCTCCTCTCTCTCGCTCTCTGCCTGACTCTCTGCCTACTTGTGATCTCTGTCTGTCAAATAAATAAATAAAATATTTTTTAAAAAGCATCTAGATAAAAATTTACTTATTTCTTACCTAATGATAACCCTTTGCACTGACAGTACGCTCTTTTTTTCCATGAGTATATATACCTTCATGTATTTTTTGTTTTTGCGGAGTGGTATCTGCTCATAATGCTCATGACAAAAGAATATTAAAAACGGTCTTCAGTTCTTAAAAAAGTTAAACATAGAATTACCAGTTGACCCAACAATTAACATTCCTAGATATGTACCCAAAAGAAATGACAACAGGTATTCAAACCAAAACCTATACACAAGTGTTCATAGCAGTCCTATTGCCTATAGCCAAAAGGTGGAAACTACCCAAATGTCCATCAACTGGTGAACAGATTAACAAAATGTGGTCTGTCTGTACAGTGGAATATAAAATCCATGACGAGGATGGGCATGGATGAACCTCAAAACATGCTAAGTGGAAGCAGCCAGGCACAGAAGGTCACAGACTGTACGACTCCAGTCATATGAACTATCCAGAGTGGGCCAGTCCATAGAGACAGCACATTAGTGGTTGCCAGGGGCTAGGAGCTCGGGATGGGGAGGGACTGCTAGTCTGAATGGTGGGTTCTTTGTAGGGCAATGGTTCAACTGTACGGAAATTGTACACTTTATTTTTCTTTGATATTTTATTTACTTTTTTTTTTTTTAATTTTTTATTTTTTATAAACATATATTTTTATCCCCAGGGGTACAGGTCTGTGAATCACCAGGTTTACACACTTCACAGCACTCACCAAAGCACATACCCTCCCCAATGTCCATAATCCCACCCCCTTCTCCCAAACCCCCTCCCCCCAGCAACCCTCAGTTTGTTTTGTGAGATTAAGAGTCACTTATGGTTTGTCTCCCTCCCAATCCCATCTTGTTTCATTTATTCTTCTCCTACCCACTTAAGCCTCCATGTTGCATCACCACTTCCTCATATCAGGGAGATCATATTATAGTTCTCTTTCTCTGCTTGACTTATTTCGCTATATTTTTATTTTTTTTAATTATTTATTTATTTGAGAGAGAGAGAGCGAAAGAGAACATGAGAGGGGTCAGCGGGAGAAGCAGACTCCCTGGCAAGCAGGGAGCCTGATGTGGGACTTGATCCCAGGACTCCAGGATCATGACCTGACCCGAAGGCAGTTGCTTAACCAACTGAGCCACCCAGGAGCCCAATTTACTTATTTTTTTTTTAAAGATTTTATTCATTTATTTGACAGAGAGAGCACAAGCAGGCGATCAATTTATTATCCAATTTATTTATTTTTAAAGATTTTACTTATTTACTTGTCAGAGGGAGGGAGAGAGAGCTGTGAGGGGAAGCTGGAGGCAGAGGGAGAAGAAGCAGGCTTCCCACCGAGCAAGGAGCCTGATGCGGGACTCCATCATCCCAGGACCCCGGGATCATGACCTGAGCCAAGCAGCTGCCTAACCGGCTGAGCCATCCAAGCATCCCTTTCTTTTAAGATTTTATGTATTTGACAGAGCATGCACAAGTTGGGGGGCAGAGGGAGAGGGAGAAGCAGACTCTCCACTGAGCAAGGAACCCCAGGACCTAGAGATCATGACTGGAGCCAAAGGCAGACGCTCAGCCAACTGAGCCACCCAGGCGCCCCAGGAACTGTACACTTTAAAATGGTTCAATTTGTGTTACGTGAATTTTACCTCAACTTTTTAAGAAGAATATTGGACATTGAGTCTGTCCCTCCAGTCCTATCCCCTAGCAACTGGTACACAAACAAAGAGATCTGACAATTTATAAACATTTGTATGTATAGTTTTTCATATAAAAGGCAGCATCTTGTGACTGTTGTTTTGTACTTTGTTTCTTTTACTGAACGGATTTTGGAGATTATTTTGCATCCACACTTACAGACTTGCTAGGCTCTTGCCTTTAACATCTCCCTACTGTTCCATTTCTCTAGATGTGCCCTGGTTAATCTAGCCTGTCTGTCCCCTTTGGATGGACATTTAGATTGTATCCAGTATTTTGGCATTTCAGACAAGGCTGCCTGAATAGTTTTGTATATGGGTCATTTCACACATGTCTCTATCTGCAGGGACTTCCTAGAAATGGAGTTGCTGGGTCAAAGGGCATACACATTTTAATTTTTCCAGTTACAAAAATAATGCATGCTTGTTACAAAAATTTCAAACAACTCTAAAGCTCATAGGCTAGAAAGTGGAAGAAGCTCTGCCTACAACCTCTATCCTCCCTCTTCTTCATCCGCCTCCCTTTTCTGTGTGCTTCCTCCTTGGCCCCTGGTCCGCAGCTCTCAGAGCCTTCCCTGCCTGACTGATTTTGCATCTCCCCTCCACCTCCTCCCCCCTCCCTCTTCCTTCCCTTATCCCTTAGTAGAGACTTTCTCATCTGTCCCCAGGGCCTGGGCTGGGACTCAGGCTCATGGTCAAATATAGCCTGTTACCACCAAACCTACCAATGGCAGGTCCCTGGGAAATGCCTTCAAATCATAAAATGATCAAACCAAAAGAATAGGGGCTTCTCATCCAACTCTCATATTCTGTCTTCCCTAGGAGGCAACTGAGGCCCAGAGAAGGGAAATGTGGCTCAGTGAGTGGATTCACAGAGCCAGGAAGAGAAGTCACATTGCCTGACACCCCATCCAGGAGTCATTTCATTAATAAACAATTATTGAGTACCATGAGTGCCCATTGTTTCAGGCACTGTTCTAGGCCCTAGGCTCTAGCAGTGAATGAGACAAACTTCACATTAGGTTCAGGGAAAGCAACAAAAAATAAGTAATAAAGTAGTTCACCTGGTGGTAAGTGCCATGTAAGAATAAAGAGTGACTTGAGCCCAGGAATTTTAATGGGATGGTGATACGTGAGCTAGAACCTGAATGACAGGAAAGTGCCAGCTAAGCCAGCACATGCAAAGGTCCTGAGGTAGGAGGAATATTTGTATACTCAGCAGACAAAAAAAAAAAAAGATACATGAGGCTAGTCACTTAAGGGCCCTAGAGGCAAAGTGAAGTCATTCTACAAAGCTGTAAGATCGGCTTCCCCCCAGACTTTGCCCCCAGTAGACTGGAGGACACAGAAGGGGTTCCTTGAACCCTTGCTGAATGAATGAATGAACACTGTGTGTTAAAGGTGAGTGGAAAAGCACAAAGATGTATCACGGGGTTCTTGAATGACATAGCTCCAAATTACTAGCTGTGTGGCTTAGGGCCTCCTGTTTACCTGAATAATTATCATAACGGCAGCCAATTCTTCCTGGACTTTGTGAGCAATGCAGTCAATATCCATGTTGCAAATCTGCCCTTGTAGCCATAGTGAGAAAGCAGCCACAGACAATACAGAAACAAACGTGTCACTGTGTTCCAATAAAACTTTGTTTGCAAAACCAGGCTGTGGGCCAGTCCGTACCTTAGAGAGCAATTAAAATGTACCAGGTACACTTGTACCATTATGTCTATTAACACCTGTATAACGGAAGCTCCACAGATAAGCTGTTCTGTATCTCTTTTGGGTCTTCACACCGCTGAGGTTCAGGTGGTGGCTCTGGATGATCAGCCCAGAGATCTACACACACACACAGCTGTGCATACATCTCAGGGGTTAAGAACCACCTGAAGTTTTTGTGGGCTCCCCAGATGGATCATCCTGAAGGCCCCTTCTGCCTCAGATAGTATCAAGGTGGTGGTGTTCGGAACCGTGGAATGGCAGTGGAAGGCTCCGAGAGACAGAGTGGGAGCCAGGTTGCCCAACTGGAGGCTGTGTGTCAGGGACAGCAGTGGAGTACCTAGCTGAGAGGAGTCTATGGCGTGAGCTCTAGATGGTTGTCTTCCCAGGGAAACATGGCCCCTGGACGGCTTCCTTCCCCAGGCGAATGGCAGAAAAAGCCTAGCCTGGGGCAGAGCCCCGCCCACTTGGTCCTGTCTCCTAGCAGCACTTGGAGGTCCGGCACATCTCTTTAGCTCTGCCTCCGCCACAAAATGGAGGCATTGGGCTAGACTCCTTTCCGGCTACAGGTATTTATGGGCACCTACTGTATATCAAAGAGTCCACTGAACCTCACAAGTGATAAAGCAGACTCAAGAACAAAGACCTCTGCCCAAACTGAATGAGAAGCCCCTGTGGCCTTCACCCAGACTGGATGGGAAAGCCCCGGGAGGCCAAGGCACTAGAGCCAGACCCTGAAGATGGGTAGGTAGTTGGGGGCATTCCAGGCAGAGGAAATGATATGGGTGTAGGGAAACTCTGTGTGGAGGGCCTGGTTTGGGTGGAGTGTCAGGTGAACAGAGAAAAACTCCCAGGAGTTAGGCGAGAAGGAAAATTGGGTCCACAAGTGGCTAGGGCCCTGGTGGGAGCTAGACCAAGGGTCTCAGGAGGTGGCAACTGTAGGGCCTTAAGATAGAGAGAGAAAAACAAGCACTGGGCCCCACAGAGCTTTGAAGGAGGGGAGCAGGAGGCAGTAGGAGGCCTGGGTGGAGGGCTCTAGGGGCAGGACAGAGAAGAAAGCCAGATGTGATAGGACATTTGTCTCTCCGGCTTAAAGTGGGAGGCTGGAGCCGGGGACAGATTGAGGAAAAGCCTACCCAATGTGAATGGGAAGCAGTGGCTGCCTTCTCCGAGAGGAGACACAGGCAGGTGCTGCAGGGAGCCAGTTTGGGAGCTTCCATTGCTCCCTTTCTTTTTTATTTTTTTAAGATTTTATTTATTTATTTGACAGACAGAGATCACAAGTAGGCAGAGAAGCAGGCTGACAGAGAGGAGGAAGCAGGCTCCCTGCTGAGCAGAGAGCCCGATGCGGGGCTCGATCCCCAGGACCCTGGGATCAGGACCTGAGCCGAAGACAGAGGCTTTAACCCACTGCGCCACCCAGGCGCCCCCCATTGCTCTCTTTCCATCCAGTAATACTTCCGGGAGGCCTGAAATGCATGTTAGCATGTGAAAGGCTCACAGGGGGCAGTGAGACCTCAGTTTAGCTGTTTCTACGGGCTGTTTGGCCGGCCGCTTTAGGTCTGGGGGCTCACTGGGACTCACACATGGACTTACTGGAAGAACATTTCAGGCAAAATAAATAAACCTAAGCAAGCATCAAAGAGATTTAACCATCAGGGCGCCTGGCTGGCTTCGTTGGTAGAGCATTCGACTCTTGACCTCAGGATTGTGAGCTGGAACCCAAAGCTGGGTGTAGAGATTACTTAACAAGATTTAACCATCTGACCAACTTGAGTATATTTTTTAAATGTTTTGAAGTATAGTAGTAGCTTCAGTTAGAGGGATTGATGGAGTATGTGTTGTGCTGCTTAAAGCAACCCGAGCCTTGTCCGCCTCTAGTGGAAACCTCATCTCCCCTCAACATTCTAACCCAAGAGGCTGGGGTTGTTAATCCCTGTTCCAGATGATACAGCTGTGGCTCAGAGAGGTTTAGAAGCTGCCCCAAGATCACACAGCAGGAAAGTAGGGAAGCCAGGGCAGGACCAGAACCCTCCTTGCTCTTAAACTCCAGGACATAAAATTTGACAATTAAATTTAACTCTTACCAAGTTGGGATTAAAAGTAGAAGCAACAGGTCATCGGGCTCCTTGCTCCGCAGGGAGCCTGCTTCTCCCTCTGACTCTGCCTTCCACTCTGTCTGCTTGTGCTCGCTCTCGCTCGCTCTCTCTCTGACAAATAAATAAATAAAATCTTAAAAAAAAAAAAAAAAAAGGGACGCCTGGGTGGCTCAGTTGGTTGAGCAGCTGCCTTTGGCTCAGGTCATGATCCCAGCGTCCTGGGATCGAGTCCCACATCGGGCTCCTTGCTCCGCAGGGAGCCTGCTTCTCCCTCTGACTCTGCCTTCCACTCTGTCTGCTTGTGCTCGCTCTCGCTCGCTCTCTCTCTGACAAATAAATAAATAAAATCTTTAAAAAAAAAAAAAGTAGAAGCAACAGGGGTACCTGGCTGGGTCAGTTGGTGGAGCAGATGACTCTTGATCTTGGGCTTATGAGTTCGAGCCCCACACTGGGTGTAGAGATTACTTAAAAACTTAAAAAAGAAAGTAGCAACATGGGGCGCCTGGGTGGCTCAGTGGTTTGGGCCGCTGCCTTCGGCTCGGGTCATGATCTCGGGGTCCTGGGATCGAGTCCCGCATCGGGCTCTCTGCTCGGCAGGGAGCCTGCTTCCCTCTCTCTCTCTCTGACTGCCTCTCCATCTACTTGTGATTTCTCTCTGTCAAATAAATAAATAAAATCTTTAAAAAAAAAAAAAAAAAAAAAAAGAAAGTAGCAACATTAAATCCATGGTTGACAGAGAAAGGAGGCAAGTCCCGCTTTGCTTCTCACCATGTCAGTGCAGATGGCCTGTCTGCCACCCAACCTGAGCCCCTAGCAACTTCAGAGTTGCAGGTTGTCCTAAGACACTGAAAGCAGGAGAAATGGCCCAGTGTCAGGGCTGGTGCCACCGGCAGGAATAGGCAAACTGAGAAGAGGAATCAATTTAGCAGGATGATTTTAGTACATTTGTCATCAGACGCACTTGGATTTACCACTTATCAGCTATGTGACCTGGGACACTGAATAAACTGTCATTTAAACCTCAATTTCCCATAATCGTGAAATGGGGACAGTAGCGGTACGCACCCCACAATGTATATGCAAATGAAATCAGTACCATATGTGTTTATATGGCCCGGCTTTTGACTGTTAGTGTTGATTATGTTCAGGTGGTTGGCGTGGGTCCTGTGGTTTCTTTGGCATTCTGCAGGGCTCTAATGAGTTCACATCTTGAGTCTTAAGATCCCCTGAGCTGTTGAAGCTGAAGGATGAGGGGTCAGGAGAGTGGGGCGGAAACTGGGCTGAGTCTGCAGCACAGCTCAAAGGCAATGTCATGCCATGGCAGGGGACAGGGCATCTTCTGCAGAGCAGCTCAGAGATGCTACCCAAGATTTTTTCCCTTTTCAGTCTCTGCTAAGCACTCAGTGAACAAGCCCTTCTCCCCACACTCCGTTTGAAGTCACCCTTGGAGAGGGGGCAAGCCAGGGCTCTGGTGTCAAAACAGCAGAAGTCATATCATACTCTTGAACTTGGGCAAGTTCATCAATGTCTCTTATTGGCCATTTCCCCCATCTGTGCAATGGGATATAAAATAAAGCTAACAGCCCCAGGGGAGAGGTTGAGAAGGTAGGTCTACATTGTAAAGAGAGGCTATGAAAGCACTTATTAAACTTTAAAGGCACACAAATGCTGGGCATACATTTTCTCAGAGAGCTGATATCCTTGGCACCTCTTCCGTGAAGCCTTCCTAGACTGCCCGGTTGGGAGTGATTTCTTCCTCCACTGATTCCCGCTGCTGCTCACTTGAGCATTACAAATATAGATGCTGCCCCATCAAGAGCCACAATTCTGAGTACAGAACAAGCCAGGCCTCCTGAGTTCCAGCTAGTATCTTGGTAATTTCTCTTGGCACTCTTTTTGTGGTGTGTCCACCAGGCACTTTCCTAGCACTTGTCCTGTTCTCCCTCTGCAGAAAGTAAGACCAGTCACGTTCATCCTATGGGGCTCTGCCCCCTGACCACATACCTTGAGGCACCATGTAGTCCTTAACCCAAGTAGGCCAATAGGGTCTTTCTCTGAGAATTTACATTTGCATGTGTGATTGACAGGGAGTCAGTTCAGTATCTCTGAGTAATTAAAACTATAACATATAGGGGTGCCTGGGTGGCTCAGTGGGTTAAGCCTCTGCCTCCAGCTCAGGTCATGGTCTCAGGGTCCTGGGATGGAGCCCTGCATGGGGCTCTCTGCTCAGCAGGGAGCCTGCTTCCTCCCTCACTCTCTGCCTGCCTCTCTGCCTACTTGTGATCTCTGTCTGTCAAATAAATAAATAAGATCTTAAAAAAAAATCAGATTAAAAGCAGATTAAAAAAAAAAAAAAAGACAGTGAAAGTTTCCTCCTGCCCTCCTTGATTCCTCCAGCTCCTCGCTGACTCTCAGCCCAGGCAGTCACTTTCAGTACCTCTAGACTAGTTCGCATTTACAGAATTTTATAAATATGGAGCCCTCCAATATGTACCTTTTTGTCTGTCTGCTTTCAGTCAGCTTAACTATTTGGAGAGGTGTCCGTGCTATTACACATCTTAATAGTTCAGTTATGTGGCTGAGTCGTAACGAGTTACATGGACATGTGACCATTTTGTTTACTATTCAACTGTTGATGGACATTGAGGTTGTCTCTAGATTGGGACTATTACAAATCAGGCTCCTATGAACATTTGTATATAAGTCGTTATGTAGACATATGCTTTTATTGCTTTTGGATAAATACCTGGGAGTGGAATGGCTTGGTCATACGGTAGGTGAATGCTATGCTTAGCTTATGCAGCCAAAGTGACCATACTGTTTCACATTCCCACCAGCCGTGTGTGAAAAGTTCCAGGTGCTTCAGATCCTCGCCAAATCCTTAGTTTCAGTCATTTTGGTTTTAGAAATTCTAATAATTGCCTATAGTTTTAAGTTTTGCTCTTAGGTCTGTCACCTGTTTCGTGTTAATTTTGGCATATGTATGCGGTCCCAGTTAAATTTCTTTCTTTTCATGAATGTCTGATTGGCCCAGCATCCTTTGTCACAAAGATTATCCCTTTTTACAATGAAACTGACTTTTAAAAATAGATATAGGGCTATTTCAGTTATTTATCTCTAGTTGAGTTAGCTTTCATGCTTTGTGTCTTCTATTAAAGAATTTTTCCATTTCATTGAAGTTATCAAATTTACTGGTGTAAAGTTTTTATGAATAATGTCGAGTATCTGTTCATTTGCTTATTACCATTTGTGTATCTTCTCTGGAGAAATGTCTATTCAGACCCTTTGCTCAATTTGTAATTGGTTTGTCTTTTTATTATTGCATTGTAAGAGTTCCTTATATATTCTATATACAAGTCCTTTATCAGACATATAATTGGCAAACATTTTCTCCCATTCTGTATGCCTTTTGCCTTCCTGAGTGCTCTTTGAAGCACAAAAGTTTTACATTTTGATAAAGTCCATTTCATCTCATTTTTCTTTTGTTAGTTATGCTTTTGGCATCATATTTAGGAATCCATTGCCTAATCTGGGATTTACGCCTACATTTTCTTCTAAGAATTTTATTGTTTTAGCTTTTACATTGAGGTATTTATCTGTTTTGAGTTACTTTTTGCACGTGATATTAAGTAAGGGTAAGGGTCCCAACTTTTTTTTTTTTTTGCACATGAATATCCAGTTGTCCCAGCACTATTTGCTGCCAAGACTATTCTTTTTTTTTTTAATTATTTTATTTGGGGGCGCCTGGGTGGCTCAGTGGGTTAAAGCCTCTGCCTTCAGCTCAGGTCATGATCTCAGGGTCCTGGGATGGAGCCCCACATCGGGCTCTCTGCTTGGCAGGGAGCCTGCTTCCCCCTCTCTTTCTGCCTGCCTCTCTGCCTACTTGTGATCTCTCTGTCAAGTAAATAAATAAAATCTTTTTTAAAAAAAGTGGAGCATGTGATGGAACAAATAAAATAATTAAAAAAAAATATTTTATTTATTTATATGAGAGAGATCACAAGTAGGCAGAGAGGCAGGCAGAGAGAGAGGGAAGCAGGCTCCCCACTAAGCAGAGAGCCTGATCCTAGGACTCTGAGATCATAACCTGAGCTGAAGGCAGAGGCTTAACCCACTGAGCCACCCAGGCGCCCCTGCAAAGTCTATTCTTTCACAATTGAATGGTCTTTGCACCCTTGTTGAAAATCAGTTGACCACAGACACAGGCTTTGTTCTATTCCACCCAGGTACCCCAGTATTAATTATTCTTTAGGTACTTTGTAGAATCCATCATTGAAACTATTTTAGGCTGTGGTAATTTCTTAAATTAATACTTCAATGTGGGGCGCCTGGATGGCTCACTAGGTTAAACCTCTGCCTTCAGCTCGGGTCATGGTCTCAGGGTCCTGGGATCAGGCTCTCTGCTTAATGGGGAGCCTGCTTCCCTCTCTCTCTGCCTGCCTCTCTGCCTACTTGTGATCTCTCTCTCTGTGTCGAATATATAAAGAAAATCTAAAAAAAAAAAAAAAAAAAACTTCAATGTCAGGGTGCCTGGATGGCTAAGTTGGGAAAGCATGCAACTCTTGATCTCGGGGTTGTAAGTTTGAGCCCCACGTTGAGTATAGAGGTTACTTAAAAATAAAATCTCTAAAAAAAAAAAAAAAAAACTTTGATCTCTTTACTTGCTGTAAGTCTATACAGATTGCCTGTTTCTTCTTGAATCAGTTTAAGTAGTTTTTTTTTTTTTCTAGAAATTTGTCCATTTCATCTAAGTTATTAAATTTTTTAAAAAGATTTTATTCATTTATTTGACAGAGAGACGGAGATCACAAGCAGGCAGAGAGGCAGGAAGAGACGGGGAAGCAGGCTCCCTGCTGAGCAGAGAGCCGGATGGGGATCCGATGTGGGGCTTGATCCCAGGACGCTGAGATCATGACCTGAGCTGAAGGCAGAGGCTTAACCCACTGAGCCACCCAGGCGCCCCTAAGTTATTTATTGACATACAGTTGTTCATAGTATTTCTTATGCTTTTATAAATAATGCTATTTCATAAGGTTGGCAGTAAGAAGTTCCTTATTTCTGATTCTAGTGATTTGAGTCTTCTTTTTTCTTGGTCATTGTAACAAAGATTTGTCAGTTTTGTTGACCTTTTCAAAAAACAGCTTTTGGTTGATTGGTTTTTTCCTATTTTTCTATTCTCCTTTTCATTAATTCACACTCAAATTTTTACTATTTTCTTACCTCTGCTTGCTTTTTAGTTTAGTTTGCTCTTCTTTTTAGAGTATCTCTAAGGTGAAAGGTTATGGTATTGATTTCAGATATTTCTTTTCATTGACAGCTATATATTTCCATCTCAGCACTAATTTAGCTGCATCCCATAAGCTTTGATACAGGATTTTAATTTATTTCAAAATATTTTCTACTTCCCTTGTGAGTTCTTTTTTGGACCATGGCTTAGTTCAGAGTTGTTGCTTAACTTCCACATGTCTGTGAATTTTCCAGATTTCCTTTTGTCATTAATTTCGAATTTCATCCCCTGTGGTCTCACTTTCATTTTTGAAAGTTTTTTTTTTTTAACCTAGGTTAACATTTTAGGTTAATGTTGTATTTTTTCTTCCTGTATTTTTTTCAAGTTTTTATTTATTCATTTACTTAAATCTTTACATCCAAAATGGGGCTTGAACTTATGAATTCAAGATCCAGCCAGGCAACCCTCTTTCTGTATTTTAAAGATGCAGCTCCATATCTTCTTCCTTGCATGCTTTCTGACAAAAGAAAATCTGTTAGCATTATTTTTGTTTGTATCTAGTATGTCTTTTTACTCTGGCTGCTTTTACTTGTGTGTGTGTGTGTGTGTGTGTGTGTGTGTGTGTGTGTGTTTCATTTTTAAGTAAGCTCCATGCTGGGCTTGAACTCATGATCCTGAGATCAAGACCTGAGCTCAGATCAAGAATCAGATGCTTAATCAACTGAGCCACCCAGGTGCCCCATTCTGGCCACTTCTAAATCTTTCTCTTTGTCACGTTTTATTTTATTTTATTTTTTAAGGATTTTATTTATTTATTTGACAGAAAGAGATCACAAGTAGGCAGAGAGGCAGGCAGAGAGAGAGAGGCAGAAGCAGGCTCCCCGCCAAGCAGGGGGACGGGGGTGCTCGATCCCAGGACCCTGGGATCATAACCTGAGCCGACGGCAGAGACTTTAACCCACTTAGCCACCTAGGCGCCCCATCACATTTTAAAAATATACCTTGGTATAGGTTTTTTTGGAGGAGAGGGGGCTGGGTCCAGTGTACTTTATTGGTGGTACTTAACTTGGAAGGCTTCCTAAGCCCCTCCCACTCTTCAGGGATTCTGGAATGGAGACTGTAGAGCCTCAATGTGTTGGGAGGTTGAGTTAGGGTAAACACTCTCAAGCAGCTGAGGGTCTCTCTCTTCTTGTGTTCCTAATGGAGCTGTTGGTCTAGGATACTCTTACTCCTTGGAGGCCATGTGGACCAGAAGGTCTATCACCTTCAAATTCATTTTCATACCAGGAAATGAGCTTGACAAAGTGTTCACTGAAGGTAGCACAAGCCCCAGCATCAAAGGTGGAAGAGTGGGTATCCTTATTAAAGTTGCAGGATGAACCTGGTCCTCAGTGCAGCCCAGACTGCCCTTGGGGGGGCCTCTACGATGCCTGTTTCACCACGTTCTTGATGTTATCAAATATGGCAGCTTTCTCCAGGGACCAGGTCAGATCCTGCTGACATATTGAGAGAGGAGACATGGAAGACCATGTTGGTGAGCTTCCCATATAGCTCGGGAAATACCTTGCCCTCAGCTTTGGCAGTGCCACTAGAAGTAGGGATAATGTTCTGGGAAGCCCATGGCCATCATGCTACAGCTTACCAGAGAGGTCATCCACAATATTCTGGGTGGCAGTGATGGCATGGATTATGGTCATGAGTCCCTCCATGATGCTAAGGTTGTCATGGATGAGACTGGTCAGGGATGTCCAAGCAGCTGGTGATGCAGGAAGCATTTGAGGGCCTTGAGGGAGTTGTCCTACTTTCCATGGTCCATGCCCTTCACAAACATGGGGGCATCAACAGAAGCGGCAGAGATGGTGACCTTTTTGGCTCTACCTTCAAGTGAGCCCAGCCTTCTCCAAGGTAGTAAAGATACTAGCAGACTCTACATACTCAGCACCAGCATCACCCCATTTGATATTGGTGGAATCTCACTCCTGGAAGATGGAAAGGAGCTTTCCATTGATGACAAAGCTGCCCATTCTTAGTCTTGACTGTGCCAATGAACTTGCCACATGTGGAATCTTACTGGAACATGCAGACCATGTGGTTGAGATCAATGAATAGGCCATTGACGGCAGCAGTACTCCCCTTGGGGCGCCTGGCTGGCTCACTTGGTAGAACACACTACTCTTAATCTTGGGGTTGTAAATTCGAACCCCACATTGAGTGAAGAGATAACTTAAAAATAAAATCTTAAAAAAAAAAAATTAACCCTGATGACCAGGTATCCAATATGGCCAAATCCATTTACCACAACCTTTACCATTATGTCCCAGGGCCCCAGCTGGCACTGCACATGATGTGGCTGTCTGTTGAGCTGGGAGAAACAGAGAGTTTGGTATAGTTTCTTTATGTGTATTGTGCTTGGGGTTCATTAGTTTCTGAGATCTATGGATTTATCAAATCTTCATCAAAGTTTTCATCAAACTTAGAAGTTTTTCAGTTGTTTTTTCTTCCTTTCCCTTCAAGTATTTCTTTTTCTTATCCTCTTTCCTCTGTGGGGAACTCTAGTTACACAAATATATTAGGTCACATGGCTCCCCAGTGCCATGTTATTATTATTTTAAAGGTTTTTTTCTCTGTGTATTTTATTTGGGATAGTTTCTGGGACTATGTATTCAAGTTCACTAGTCTTCTGCCACATCTAATGTTCCATTAATCCATCTAGTGGATTTTTTATCTCAGACCTTATAGTTTTCAGCTTTAGAATTTCAATTGGGGTCTATTAAGTAATATCTTCTATTTCTCTATTTAACATGGTCAGTCTTTGCTTTATCTTCTTGCACATATGGAACATAGTTACAATAACTGTTTTAATGTCTGTGTCTCCTAATTCTATCATCTGGGTAATTTCTGGGTAGGTTTCAATTGATCAGTTTTTTTCTTTTCATTATGGGTCATACTTTCCTGTTTCTTTGCATACATGCTACTTTTTATCAGTTGCCAAACATTGTGAATTTTATTTTGTTAGATGCTGGACATTTCTGTATTCTTATCTGTATTCTTGAGTTTTGTTGCGGGGTGCAAAAGGACTTGGAAATAGTTTGGTCCTTTTTCAGATCTTGCTTTTGTTAGATGGGACCAGAGCAGTGTTTTGTTTTCACCCACTTCTAAGTCAAAAGGTCTTGTGAGTGCTCCACTCAATGCCCCATTAATTGTGAGATTTCCACTCTGGTTTGTGGGAGCCAACCCTATTCCCAGCCTTGTGTGAGCTCCAAGGATTATTCTCTCTAATCATATTGGTTGATTCTAACTGTATTTTCTAGTAGTTTCTTCACATGCCGGCACCAAGCTGAATGATTAAAGATGTACCCTATGTAGTGTTCCAGAGTTCTCTCTGGGTGCAGTATGTTCCTTTTTGGTTCTCTGCCTTGTGTCCCCAGACTCCTAACTTCATCCTGTCAGTGCAAGGAGAATGTGGACCCCACCTGCCTTCCTCTCCCAGTGCTCTGATCTGGAAGTGTTCTTCAGACAGTAAGGTGGAGCATTCCTAGGACTCTCCTCATTTGTTTCCTGACTCTCGTGGTCTGGCATCCAGTGTTTTGAGGACCACTGTTTTATATATTTTGTGGGGTATTTTAGCCATCTTAGGTAGGGACGTAAATCCAGTCTTGGTTACTCCATCTTGGCTGGAAGCAGAAATCCTTGTGATGTTCATTTGTCTGGTGGGCACTTACTGGGGGAGAGCTTGCTGGTCTGTGGCTCTCCAGACACTCCAGATTTTCCTATCTCAGGGCCTTGGTGTGGGCCCTTACCTCTGTCGGGCCTGCTCTGTCTAGCTGTCCTTCCCTCTCTCAGCTCAGAGGCCTTCTCTGACTACTTTGTGTAAAGTGAATCACTCTCTTTTTTATTTCCCATTCACACTTCTGCTTTCCTTTACAACTTCTTTTACTAGAGTGAAGGCAAGAATTTCTGTCAGATTCGAAGGAGCCAGCTCAGGGCCAGGCACACTATAGGTGTTCAATAAATATTTGTTGAATAACTGAGGTCTTTGTATATTTCATGGTACCTGTCATATATCAGAGCTTGGTCAAACCAGGGGTACTTGGCTGATGGGGCACAGCTCCCTGCCCTGCGTCTCCAGCAGGGAAGGGATGCAGGGCCCCTGGACTGAAGCCACACTCTCCTTAGTGATAACTGAAGGCCCCCGGGTGCTGGCCAGGGGAGGGCTGACAGGTGGGGCTGACGAGTTCCAGATCCAGACCTCTGGGCCCCGGCACAGTCCGACAGAACCGGACGCTGGGCAGGAGCCAGAGCCAAGCTTCCATGACGTCGTTGCCTTCAAGGGCCATGCTCCTCCCTGGGCCCTTGGTGGGGCTTCAGGTCTTACCCACCCCTCTCAGAGCCGTATGCCACAGGCTCTGGGGAAAGATGGAGCCGTCCTCCCTAGTTCGACCTGGTTATGTGACCACTGACAATTACCAGAACACTCACAGGGTTAGCTCTATAAAGTCAAAAGTACTTTGTACACTGAAAACATCTGTAAACGGAAGTCAAGTGTTCACTGAACTAGTAAGGCCTTAGGAAACTTCTGTCCCGAAGACCTAGTTTTGACAAAGGGAGAGCCTGAGGTTTAAATGAAATAGTCTGCGTAGACTGCTGTAGCACCAGGCTTGGGACTGTGTGTTTTTATTCTAGCTACTAACCACTTGCCTACCTCTGGCTGAACAGCCTGTGCCCTGGTGCCTCCCTGCTTCCCAGCAGCCCTTCCTGCCTCAGCTGGGAGCCTTGATCCATTTGGGTTTGGTTTTGTTTCAAGATTTTACTTATTTGAGAGAGAGTGAGAGCAAGTAGGGGGAGGGAGAGGAATAAGCAGACTCTGCATTGAGTTTGGAGCCTGATGTGGGGCTTGATCTCAGTACCCCAAGGAGTCAGACACCGAACCAACTGAGCCACCCAATCACCCCCATTAAAAAAAAATTTTTTTTTTAAGTAGATGGAGAAAGAGAGTGTGCGCGCAAGCACATGAACTGAGGGGAAGGGCAGAGGGAGAGGGAGAAGCTGAGCCAGGAGCCAGACATGGGACTCCACCCCAGGACCCTGGGATGATGACCTGAGCCCAAGGCAGATGCTTAACCGACTGAGCCACCCAGGCGCCCCCGTCTGTCTTCAACAAGGATTATAGTTCCCGTTTTTGAGCATGTATGAGGTACCAGGCCATGAGCTAAGCACTCTGCATACATCACTCAACTCTTTTGTCATAGGATGAGACAATATTATTGTCCCCATTTTACTGATGAGGAAGCCGAGGCTTGGAGACATTAGATAATCCCCCCAAGGCCCTATAATTAGTAAGTGGTTGAGAGTGTTTATACCCCAGAATGCGAAGTCTCCAAGCATCTAGTTTCTGACTTCTCTTCCCTTAGATGTCTCCTAATAACATATTTCCTGCCAGCCACTGCTTCCTGGGTCTTTGGGAAGGTTTCTGAGAATCTACTTGGTCAGTCATCAGAAGACCAGGATCTAAACCCTCCAGCTGAAAGCCTGCTGTGAGGCCCAGCTAAGAGTCTTTTTGGAGTTGGCAATAAGGATGTCTCTGAGGGTCAAAGGTAATCCCCTGTCAAATACACCACCCTGGGGGGAAGGAATGGGGTGTGGGCAGGAGCTCACAGCCCCAGCCATTGTCTCAGCAAGCATCCTGCCAGCTGGCTCTCTAGGACCCCGCAGTTCTACCCCCACCCCCCCAGGAAGGTGGGAACTGCAGATGGAGGCAGGTCCTTACCTGGGGTAATCAGGGATCCCAGTATGATCCAACTCAGCTTCTGTCTCACTGTGGAAACCCAGAGCCTCCCCTCTCATTGCCTGGGTCACAGTTAGTTCATCTGTGAATGGAGGCCATCAGACCCACTGACTACTAAGACCCCTTTCTGCTCTAAGTATCCAGAGAAAGGCTAGGGCTTCTTATTCTGGCCCCCCAGCCCCCAGTCCAGCCTGACACTGACACGGGTTGGGGCTGGTTCTGCTGGAGCTCACATGCCTAAGGAGTGAGTGTTTGGTCCTAAGAAGGCAACATGATCTGTAAAGGATCCCTGACCCTCTCCTTTTGAACCCTGAAGAGGGCAACTCAGTCACATGAAGACTGCAAGGAAATTAGCCCTGCTTGAGCTGGGAGGCTGGGGAGATGGCTACCTGGCAGAAAGACTAAGAAAAGGGGAGAGAAGGAAGCTGGAGAGGGCAGCCTCAGATCTTCCCCTTAAGATCTGTAGGAAGGGCCCTGCAGGGGTCTTACAGAGGTCTGCCTCCTCTGGAGGGGTGTGGGACATGCTACCTTCTACCTACAATTTTCTCAGTGTTTGAACCAAGTCAAGCAGGAGAAGGGGAGAGGGGTCTGGTGGGCCTGGAGGAAAGAAGAAGCAGGCAGAAAGGAAGGAATCAGGTCCTACCCCCTGGGACATGTGCAAGCAGAGGGAGGGTGTGTGCAGGGGGCCTTTCAATGAGGCCCTGTTCCTGATAAGAGTCACTGTCAGGTGTCACATACAGCCCCAGAGCAAGGACACCTGCATGAAGAGGAAGAAAGCATTAAATTTGAGCCAGGCCAGGCTTGTATTTCAGACCCTTCTACTCATCAGCTGTGCGGCTCCAGGAAGGTCTCTTGGACTATCTGAGCTTCAGATTCTAGAACCAAAAAATGTTTATGTTTCATCTTTCAGAGTGGGCAGGCTGTGGAGATCAGATGTTGATCCTACCCCCGAGCCTCCCACTCCCCTTCCTGGTCACGCCGATTGTGCTCCTCCTTCTCCCAACCATACACCCATCTCAGGCCCTGGGACTGTTGTTATTCCTCATCTCCCCACCCCCGCTGCCTGTAAGGGGCTGCATGAAGCATTCTGGGGGTGCCCCAGCTCGTCTAAAGGGGTTTGAGCCAATCAAAGGCCTGTTCAGTAAGGGGACCAAATGGGAGGCTGGGAGTGGGGGGTGGGGCAAGGACCTTCCCAAACCTGCTTCATCCCCATATCCCCTTCCCCCCACTCTCTGATGGGCTGTCTGGGGCTCCCCTCCCCTTTCCCTAAACTCAGGCCTTGCTTGTCTTCTCCACAACAAGAAGCGAATGTTATTTAAAAGGAGATCAGGAGATTTGCCTTAAATAGGCATGGAGTGCGGTGCCAGGGCCCAGGGTGAGGGGCGGGGGAGGAGGCCACCCTGGGTGGAGAGAAAAAAAGGAAAGGGGTGTGCAGAGCCCTTCAAGTTTATGGAGCACAATCCCAGGCTGCAGGGAACGGGTCAGCGGCGCTTATTCCCAACCTATCCCCATTCCGAGGATAAGGAAACTGAGACCCAGCTCAGGGAACTGAGGCGCACTAGCTACCAGATGCCAGATGCTGCCGTCTTTCCATAACCGCCTCCAGTAGGTGGGAGGAGTTCAGGGAGGCATGGAGTCCAAAAGATAGGGCCCCTATGGCAGGGATGGGGGGCACCCACAGGGGTGTCGGGCCTCCCACTCAACACTTGGTCCCACCGTCAGTTCCCAGACCTTAGGCTCCTGCCTCCAGGTTGCCCCTGCCTGTCCTCCCAGCACCAGGATGTAACTGGACGCCCTCCTCACTCCGCACCTTGCAGGTGAGCTGGGGCTCTGCTTACTGAACCCAATACCAGCAGGAGAGGAAATGAAGGGCCATTCCTGGCAAGGAAGGAGCTGGAGTCAAGGGAGTAAGAGTCTGAGGAGTGGGAGGTGGGGTAGCAGTCAGTCCCCTCCCTGCGGGGCTTGTCTGGGCCCCTGAGTTCACTTCCCCATTTAGGGTCTCCGTCCAAGCCCTTCCCCTCCCATCTTGACCCCTCCCAGCTGTTTCTGTCTCAGCAGGTGATGCTCTCAGAATCTTAAAGAAGGGGTGCCTGTGTAGCTCAGTTGCCTTCAGCTCAGGTCATGGTCCCAGGGTTCTGGGATCCTCATTCAGTGGGGAGTGTGCTTCTCCCTCTGCCTCCTGCTCCCCGTTTGTGTTCTTTCTCTCTTAAAAAAAAATGGGCGGGGGGGGGGTGGGGGAGGAAAAAAAGAAATGGAGTCTTGAGTGTGTGGACAAAGCTAGGGGCTGAAAGCACCCATGCTTGCTCTTTTTCCGAAGCCTCTGAATACCAGGGTGAGGCCTTATGCCCATCCTAGCTCTGCCATTTACAGTGGAGACCCTGTGAGCTGCCAGTTTTCTGTGAGCCTGTCTCCTCCTTGGGAATCTCAGTCTGAAGATCCCACTCAAAGGGTCGTCAAAGCTCTGTTAAGAGGAGGAACGGAGAGGGTGCCTGGCTGGCTCAGTTGGTAAAGCATGGGACTCTTGATCTCAGGGTTGTGAATTTTAAGCCTCATGTTGGGCATGGAGCCTACTTTAAAAAAGAAGAAGGGGAGGGACAGAGGAAGGAAGAGAACTGATTCTGACAAATGTACTCACTAGGGCTGGGACCTCATGTTTGTTGAGGGGCCCTTCATTCTCCCCTTCCTTGTGGTGGGTGGGCACAGTCTGGGTCCTCCAGGAGGGAAGACTGAAAGAGAACTTTTCATTTACTCTGGATCCTGTTATTTCTGTTATCCTCAGGGCTACTCTAGAAGCAGGGGGAGAAGGGGGGGGGGGGTCGGTGCAGGGTGGCAGCTTGGAGTAAGTGCAGTGTAGACACAACAGAGGTAATCAAGAGGCGTCACCCATGCCTGCCTCCACCCCAGCTCTGTACTTGTCCTAACTCTGTTGGTCGCTCTTAGACCCACTTTGCTGATGATGAGTCTAGGGCTGAGGATTTCAGCAGCTTGTTCAAGGTCGCATGGGAAGTGGCAGTGCCACTTGGAGCCTCATGGCCCTCTGCTGACTTCGCAAAAACCCCAGGACCCTCCCTGTAGCTGGGACTTGGGTTCCAGACCCAGCTTGTAGGGTGGCTTCGCCCAGTCATCTAACATTTCATGAAATTCGTTCTCTCTCCGATGAGGTGAGGATAATGTCCCACTGTCTTCTCAGAGTTATTATGAAAAACGAACTAGAGGGCTCATGAACACAAACATGAGGTCCTCCACACCTACTTGGTGCAAACTTCTCAACAGAGGGATCTCTCTTCCCTACAATTGCTGGGCAACCCAGCTCCTGAGGAACCCGCGAGCCCCGCCCAGGGACCGCGAGGAGACAAAGGACCGGCAAGGTCTCTGGGAAGGGACTGACCACTTAGCGCCACCTAGTGGTCTTCAGTGTGTGGTGATAGGGGAGCAGGAAGGCTTAGTTACTCTGGGATCCAGGGCCTCTGAGGATGACCATTGGCCCTGTGGCGGTAGGCAAAATATGCCAGGATGAATCATGCATAGCTAACCCTTCCTGGGCATCCCTCCTGAGGGGAGGGTGCTGGTGGACACTCCATTGGTCTGCCATCTCGGCCCTACATTTTACTTCCTCTGCAGGGCTCCAGGAAGGGTGGAGGAGTGGGGGAGGGGGGTGGGTTTGAGTTCCAGCTCTGCCACTGCCTGGCTCAGCTCCCTCCTCTGCAAGATCAGAGTAAACATCCCTGCCTCTTAGGGGGCTCATTCTTTCATTTATCACACTTTTTTTTTTTTTAAAGATTTTATTTATTTATAAAGCGAGAAAGAGATCCCAAGTAGGCAGAGGCAGGCAGAGGGTGGGGGAAGCAGGCTCCCCGCCAGCCGAGCAGAGAGCCCGACTTGGGGCTTGATCCCAGGACCTTAGGATCGTGACCTGAGCTGAAGGCAGAGGCTTTACCCACTGAGCCACCCAGGCGCCCCTATCAAACATTTTGTGAAGTATTTCCTTTCTGGAGTCATGGTGTGGAGTGCCATGGGGGAACTCAGACATCTAAGCCAGGTCTCTCCATCCCAAGGGCTCTGGCTAATTCTAGGAGATAGAACTGTAAGTTGCTGATTACCATCCAAGGCAGGTCACGCCTGGCCTGAGGGCAGAGCTCTCAGGCCCAGGATACAAGTGGTGCCTAGCTGGAAGTGGGACTCCAAGAGACCCTCTTTCTCCCCAGAGGGGTTCTATCCACCCCTCCCCATGTTGAGCACCCTTAGGAATATGCTGGACTCACCCAACTGCCATTTTGTCTTGCTTTCGAGTCTAATAAAGCAGAACGTTAAGCTCCATCTTTCACACCTCTGTGCCTCTGTACCGTACAGTTCCCTTTTCCTAAATGCCTTTCTCCAACTTGTTCACCTGCTAACTTCTCTCCAGCCTTCCTCTGGAGAGTGGAGGGGAAGAATGGGAAACCCCCATGACTACGCAACCAGAGAGGAGACGGAAGGCCCATATCCTGCCGTGTGAATTCTCTTCTGTGTCCTTGTCTGAACCCTGGGCAACAGTGATTCACCTTGTCATTTCATTGTGAGTCACCAATCTCGGGTAACTCAGCTTTCCAAATAACCAATGATCCTAACAAAAACTCACATAAGGGTGTCATGATGTAGCAAACACCTTGTGTGCACCCATGGGGAGAGGGCCCTGGCTACAGGTGTAGCTCGTCTCCCAGGCAGGGATGCCTTCTTAAAGAGAGTAGATGACTCAACTCATAGTCCTTATACAACTCACAAGTTTATTTGGCCTAAATAAATGTAATCTGAGAACATCCATCTCAATACCCCTAAATACTATTTCTTCTCCAAAAAAGGAGCTTAAGATATAGGCACATGGTTTGCATTGAGTGTTCTCAGGTTAGGCTCAGGAAGGGGTTTGTCCTGGCCTGTGTAGCCTGGGCCTACCTATGAAACTAACCCCAGTTCCCTTCTCTGTTTGGGGCCTGTATTTGCCCAGAGTCTCCCAGTCCAGGGCTCCTATAGCCTATTCCTGCTCCTGGAGTACCTGTCTTCACTGCCTCTCCCCTCTGCAGCTCCAAGAAAGCACCATTCACAACCGTGTGGCCCTGGGCCAGCCCTCACAGACAGCTTTGTTCTAGAACACCAGGTGCTACCATAGGCCCATTCCCAACTGGCCTGAAAAGGGTTTCTCCTATTCCTGGAAGTAGCTCACCCAGGACAAGGAGAGAAACTGAGGCACAGCTGGCAAATGGGTGGAAAGTGCTCTCCCTTGTGCCCTGCCAGGAGACTGAGAGCCCTGCAGAAGGCAGAAAGAGACACTGGCTATCCTCCCCCAGTTATTTCCAGGAGCCCTGGCCCACTAGGGAGGAGGTAGAAGGGGAGACCACCATTTGTCTTCTCTTTGAGGCTCAAAGGTTTGGGTCCTCATTCTCTTGGTCTGAGGCTGCCTCATCATCATTTGGAGACTTCTGGATCAGAGACAGAGAAACCCAGTTATGGACTCATGCTGTTCCCCAGGGCCACAGCCCAGTGGCCAGCATCTCCTTCCTCTTGCCCCTGCTCCCAACAGAGCTGGAGAAGGCTCTGCCACCCCGACCCCATGGCCCCTTGGCCTTCCCTCTGTCCTAGCTCCTGGCTTCCCATGCCATATGACCCACCAACAGGGGACTCCCTCTTACCAGGCTGAGGCCCCTGCCCCTCCGCAGGGCGGCATAGAAGCTCAGCACACGGGGATCACAACGAACCACCATGGGATCAAAGTCCAGCACGCGCAGGCCCTGCAGGCTGCGGGCCCGGGAAAGGGCTACGTAGGCCTGGCCACTGGCAAACACACGGCCCAAAGAGATCTCCACGCAGTCCAGGGACATGCCCTGGGGGAACGGAGGGACAGAGTGAGCACCAGCTTAGCCTGAAATCCCTTGTGCACAAGAACCTGACCCCACCTGCGCCGGCCCAGAGACTGCCCCTGGACCTCTTCAGTCAGTCTGGAGAGTCTCAAGGCAGAGAGACAGATTGATAGAAATTGTGTGTCTGAGTAGGAGCAGGTCCAGAAAACACAGATTGAGGATTAGAGTAGAGGGATGGGGGTGAAAGGAAAGAGCTCAGGCCTGGATCAGACAGGCAAGGAAATGAATCTTGATTCTATCTCCCTCTCTGTGTGACCTTGGACAACTTACTTAACCACTCTGAGCTTTGGTTTTCCCTTCTGTAAAATGGGACCGATTATCACATCTACACCTCATACAGTTGTCAGGATTAAATTTAACATCTGGTAGTGGCTCAGTCAATGGCAGGAAAGGAGATGACAGAGGGGACAGTGTGTATCTGGGAAAGGTAGAGGAAGGAGGACAGGAAATGTGCAAAAGAAAGGCTAATTCTACCACTGGTCTGAAACTTTCCATCCAGGGCAAGCTCAACCTCCATAAAGCCTTTAAGAACCTCCTTCAACATGCCCCAGGCCTATCCTGTCCCCCATCTGCCCTGCCCCTCCCCATCCCCCACACTGGCTGCTCACCTGGCTCTTGTGGATGGATATTGCCCAGGCCAGCTGGAGGGGCAGCTGCTGCCGGCTGAGGAGCTGGCCCCCTGTGGCCTGCACCATCCAGCGGTCAGCGCGGATGACCTCAGTGACTCCACACAGGAACCGCACCTGGGGCAGCCCTGAGGGAGAAGTCCCACCTTTTTTTGGCCCTGCTTCAGGGCTCAGAGGTGAGGAGCAGGCTTTACCCCTCCAACCTAGCCTTCTCCTCACACATACCCCAGGGCTGCAAACTCACACAGTAGGCCCATTGCTTACCTCTCCCCTCAGTCTCAAACCCAATGACCACGCCCCGGGCGCCATTCACCAGGCCCCGGGACACTGCTAAGTTCTTTACCAACATCACCTGCAAGAGAAAGCAAACTTGAGTCACAGAGAGCAGCCATGGCCCCACCTGGCCTCAGCTCCAGCAGTCGCTAGGACAGTTCCAAGAAGCTAGGGGAACACCTGGAGAGGTACAAAGTCCTAATCCTTAACTCTGTCACTGCCTGACTGTGACCCCTGTGGCAAGCGGCTTTATTTTCTCCAGTCTCAGTTGCCCCTGATGTCAAAGGGGAATGACGTTTGCTGTTTGCCTCAGGAGAGAGTAAGGAGCGGTAAGGTAACGGGCATCACAGGGCTCTGAAAAATGATTGTTTCTATTATAGGGAATGTGCATGGACAAAAACTGTGAGGGATAGCCCCAGTCCTGTACCCCTCTTCCAACACTTAAGTGCCCTTCAGAACCTAAGGAAAGTCTCCCATTTGGCCCACCCCAACATCATAGGAAGAAGCAGGGCCCTCTCACAGAAACTGAGCTTTAGCAAGGGAAAGGGGCTTGTCCAAAGCACTGTTGCTGGTGCCCCAGGCCTAGCAAGAAGAAGCAGTGGGAAGCTGAAGACAGGAAAGTGGGTGGGAACAGGAGGGAGGGAGTTCACTGGGGTCACAGCTGGGCCCTCTGGCTATGGAGCTGCCTGGGCTGAGGGGCAAGCACCGGGGAAGCCCAGAGCCCCCAGGTCTTGGCTCTGGTTCCCATTCACCTGGGCACCCAGCTTTAGTTGAAGAATCTGGCTAACAGGACACTGGGCATCCAGGGTTCGAGCTTGCTCAGGGTCGCTGTCCATGGCCTTAAAGGTGTGCATCTCACCTAGGAAAAAAGAGTTAGGCAAACAGATTACAAGTCATTGACTTGTGGTTCAGTTTCCAAAACCACATGTTAGACCAGGGTATAGAAGGAGGTAGTGGGGACAGCTGGGGCTCTGGAATCAGAGGCCTGGGTTCAAATCTTACTTCCAGCATTTACTGGCTCAGTGACCTTGACCTATTCAAGGTCATGCCTCTCAAAGTCACAGTTACATCGGCAAATATAAGTTTTTTTTTTTTTTTTTTAAGATTTTATTTATTTATTTGAGAGAGAGACAGTGAGAGAGAGCATGAGTGAGGAGAAGGTCAGAGGGAGAAGCAGACTCCCCATGGAGCTGGGAGCCTGATACGGGACTCAATCCCAGGACTCCAGGATCATGACCTGAGCTGAAGGCAGTCGTTGAACCAACTGAGCCACCCAGGCGTCCCAAATACAAGAGTCTTTATGGCCAGAGAGGTTGGGGGTCTAAATAGCCAAATGGCCCCAAGGGCCCAGGCTGTTAGGTGGGGGTGGAGACCCACACCAGCCTGATGGCCCTTCCCAGCTGGTTTTGACCAGCCCTGGTTCCCTGCTCACCTGGTAGTTCCTGTAGTCGCCTCTCATTGGTGAGGGCCACATCATCCTGGTGAGTGCAGAGCCTTGTGGCCACAATCCCATCTCGCCCCACCTTGTGGGAGGCTGTGGCCTGGAGCTGGCGGGTCACTTCGTCTGAGCACCTGTAGGGGCTAGGCTGTCAGGGCAGAGCCCACCTGAACACCAGGGAAGGTGGGGCACCTGGCTGATAATGGCCCAAGCCGTAGGGCATGGGTCAGACTTGGGAATTAGAAAGGGGCACCAAGGCAGAATGTATTGGCCCCCAGGCTGGCCAACTTGCCTTTCCCCACTCAGAGCCCCAACATGGGAAATGATCATTCACAGATCATTCCCCTGCTCCCACAGAAGGAGGCACCCTTCCCTGTGAATGTCCCCAGGTAGGAGCTAGCCACCCTCCCACCCCAGTGCTCCTGAGGAAGTTGGATATGATGAGTGAGCACAGGCCAGAGGTTCAGAGGACCTCGATAAGGCACTGAGGTTGATATCCTGTCATACTGGTAGCCTATCATCAGACTGGCCTCCAGGCTACAGTCTTCTAGCCTTGCTTGCTTGCTGCCTTGGGAGCAAAAATTTCGCCTGTGTTTCTTTTCTTTTTTAAGTTTGTTTGTTTTTATTTAAATTCAATTAGCCAATGTATAGCACATCATTAGTTTCTGATATAATGTTCAATGATATTTATTTATTTAAGTAATTTCTATGCCCAATGTGGGGCTCAAACTCCCAATCCTAAGATCAAGACCCTCTTGCTCCTCCGACTGAGCCAGCCAGGTGCCCTTAGCCTGTGTTTCTATCTCAAGCCTTCATCCACTGGAGAAGCCTGGGTGCGACAGCAAATCATTTGAGAGTGGGGGAAAAACTTAAGACCTATATCTCTCTCTGCTTTGCCACTCAATCTTCCTCTTGTTCCCCGCATATGCTGGTGTGTGCTGTGTGCCTTCCTACCTGACTCATATATCTGTGACAGGGCCCCTAAGCATAGAAAGCCCCTCACTACCACCACCTCCTGTCACAATCTGGTTTTCAAGGCCCAACTCTGGCCCATGTCTTTGGCCTTCCTGGCCTCTTGCCTGCTTGCACATTAGAATAGTCACAGCATTTCAACCTTTTGTCCTAGTTGGGGTGGGATGGTGCCTGAAAACTCTCTCCCTCACCAAATGATGCTGTAGCCTCTAAGAGTGGAAGGAACTTGGGTTTTAGAGTCAGGCCAGGTTCAAATCCCAGCCCAGTCACTTACTGGCTGGAATTTGGGGCAAGTCACTTCACCTCTTTGAACGCCCCATTTCTGCATCTGTGAAGTAGGAGTATTAACATCTCTGATTTCTTCTTGTGTACCCATGTGCCCATATTTTCCTGACACCTACTCTGCACCAGGGCGTGTGCTGGGTGATGGGGACCCAACCTTGGAGGAGACAGAGTCCCAATGCTCAGAGAGTAACCACCTTCTATGGGACCACGAAGCACTTTTCCCCCTTCTCTGTTCACCGGGGCGCACCTTCCCAGCCTGACAGCTTGCAGCAGAGAGATGAAGTTCTGGTCTGCCTGCCTCCACACTTCGGTCAGCTCCAGAGTCACTGGGACACACCTTCTCCAGCTCTTGGCCTGGTGGGGGTAGGGTAGGGGTTTCAGGGAGAAGAGCAGGCACCTGTCAGGGGCCAGGGCCGGAGGGTGAGTGATACCTGAAAGCAGAACTTCGGGGGCTGGGATCCCTTGGTTACAGGGGGCAGCTGTAGGAAGTCCCCACAGATGATGAGCTGGATCCCTCCAAAAGGCTTGTCCTGTTGCCGGACAGCTCTGCATAGGAGCATGGGGGACTTTAGAAGCTGAGGTGGCCAGGTTCCAGATGGAAAACCACCAAAACCCAGCCCTTGCTGCACATACTGACCTGGCCACTGCTTCCAGCTTGTCAAACAGGTCAGCCTCCACCATGGAGATCTCATCGATGACTAGCCGCTGGCAGTTCAGCCAGCCTTGCCGCACAGCTGGCCGCTGGGCCAGGGCCACACACTGGGCTAGGGGAGCCTGGCCTGAGCCGATGCCTGTGAGTGATTCCATGCAGCCTGAGACCCTAGCCATGTCTCAGCCCAGAGCCCCCTCTCCCATCTCACAGGACTGGCTGGCTTCCTGCTGAAGCCCCAGAGGTTCCCACTTACCTGCAAAGGCATGGAGCGTGGTACCCCCGATGTGGCAGGCTGCCGCCCCAGTGCTGGCCGTAGCCACAGTACCTGTGGGAGGCAGTGAGCCCAGGATACGCTTCAGCAGATAAGACTTTCCTGTCCCTGGAGAGAGGGTAAAGTCAGGGTCTCCTGCTCCTCTATCCTACCCCATCACCGTTCCCCCAACCCCTGATGCTGCCCCCTCTCACCCCACTACCTGCACTCCCAGTGAAGAAGATGCTCTGGCCTTTCAGGACAACCCTTAGCACAGCAGCCTGCTCCTTAGAAAGCTGTGGTTTTGTTGGGGGCAAGCTCAGCCTCTTCACAGGCAAGGGCCATCTTGGGGCTTCCTGTGGGGGGACAGGATTATCTTAGGGCTTCCTACTCCCACTTAGGCATTGCCCCTCCCTTCTTAGCCTGTATGCCATGCTAGGCCTGGTAGCCCTTTGTGTCTCTGCTGGTTTCATTCCTTGAAGCCCGTGGGCAGTTTTGGTTCCCCAGGAGATCTTACTAATAACTACTCCAGGCCAGGTCTCTCCTTGAGGAAGGGCTCAAGGCTGGATCTCCACTGATCCCTGGTGCCCTGGTAACTGCACTGGTTGGGTCTGGATCCTCCCTTGGCTCTGTCTCCTGGTTTCCCTAAATCTCCTGGTTCTCTCACAGGTCCTTCCTTCTCACTTCTCTTCCCATCACAAACCTGCCTGTCTCATAGCAATACCCTGCCTGGCTTCATCTCCATCTTCTCCCCAGCTTAGTCTCAAAACCCTGTGGTCTGTGATCCAGGCGTCCCAGTTCACAAACACTGTCAGACCTTCCAGACTCTGTCCCTTCCAACTGATCAGAACTGTTGGCTGTGCCTGACACTCTGGCCACTTCTCTCCAAGAGCTCCTCTCCTTCTCCAGGCCCAATAGCCTCCGACTTTTTCTTCTGAAATCTCCTTCTCTTTCTCTTTTACCATGAGGTGGGCCTGCTCTTCCTGTTCTAGCTTACTCAGGGATTGCACTCAGAAACACAGGCACAATTCCCACATCTCTGTCATGCTCAGATGTTGGATGGGCATCTCCTCTGAGATAACCAACAACCCCACCACCTCCCCCCACCCCAACTTGGGCCCCTGGGTCTTTTCCATCTCAGGGGCACACCCCTCCTTGAGGCGTCCCCCCTTTCCTGCGCTCACAGTGCTGGGCTTGGCTCCCGTCTGGGGTTCCAGGGGCCGCTTCACTGGCGTGGCATGCGGGACCCGGGTGGCCGCCGCGCGCTGCATCTCCTCGGGCTGCACGGGGCTGATGGTGACGAAGTCGCGGGGCCGCTGTCCCAGCAGCTGCGCCCGGGCGGAGGCCGGCCCGGGTCCTGGGGCCGCGGCCAGCTTGAGGCGCAGCGTGCGCAGGAAGCGTCGCAGGCGGTCGGGGGGACAGTCGGAGAGCAGCAGCTGCACAGCGCCTGCCCCGGGGACGCCGTCGGTGGGGAGCCGCAGTGTGCTGCGTCCGGCCGCCGCAAAGCGCGTGAAGAGACGCGCGGCCCGCAGAGGGAAGCAGCGCGGCCGCCCCTCGGACCCAGGCGCCTGCAGCCGCAGCAGCAACTCGCGGCGCTCATTCCGCCCCAGGCTCAGCTCCGCAGAGCGTAAGGCCTGGCGCTTTCGCGGCTGCCCGCCCGGGCTCAGCTCCTCCAGAGCCACGCGGCACCGCAGCTCCGCGTCCTCGAATCCCGCAGGCGCTGCCTGGGTGCCCGATAGCATCGCCACCGCCTCTGCAGATCTGCAAAAAGTCCGGAGAGCCGGAGTCATAAGGACTCAGTGGACCTAATAGGGAGCCCGGTCAAGGCCACAGAAGTTCACGGAAGCTGTCACTGGTAAGACAAAGAGGTCACGGAGACGGCAAGAGGGACCTGGGATCAACCGAAATTCACGCAGACATTACGCTCTTAGCAGTATTTTCCAGAGAGGTGGACGGGGCAGCGTCAAATGCACTCAGGAATGGTGAACCTCAGCTGTCCGACTTCTGAACAAAAAAGAAGCCTGATTCCAAGAAGCCCAGAGCGGGCAAGGGAATCCCGAGTCCTCTCCCAAGGAAGCAAGGGAAGCTTAAGTGGAGAGATGAGCCAGGGCACATTCTGTCTTCCAAATACGTTCAGTGGTTTACATGCAGCCAGGTCAGTCTCACTATTCCCCGTGTACATTAGTGGAAACAGAGTGGGAGAGGTTACAACGACTGGTAGGAGTCAGAGTTAGTGTGATTCCCAAGCCCTGACTCTTCCTTCCCATCTCAAAGTGGGCACCGGGTAGAGAATGTTTGGCTGGGGAAATCGCCGGGGACCCCGGAGCTCGGGAAACCATGTTTCCTCCGTCTGACCCACTCGTCTGCACCCTCCCGGCAGAGACCCTTTGAAAAAGCAGGCTCTCTGTCTCCCACCTCTGGGCTCGCGTGGACACTCACTTGCACCGGTACTCGGACGAACACGCTAACCAGAGCCGGCCCCTAGTGAACCTCGAGCAGTAAGAACTTTCAAATACTAGAAGTAGAAAATCACCCTATTACCGGCCGGATCTTTAAATTCTCCAGCCAATCAGAGGCAGGGGCGTGACAACGGGCGTCTTTTCCCAGAGCTTGGGCTGTACCAATTGCAAGGCGGCGAGAGGAGGCTTATTGTGGTGGGCGAGTACACCAAATCTCGTGCACCAGCGGGAGAGGTGGGAAGGGGCGGAGCTCGGCCACGCGTGATGTTGTGTCACCCAATGCCGCTTGAAGATTTGTTTTTAGAACAATACCTCCAACACGCTTTTTCTCGGTCCAGCCCTCACACTGCGGCTGAACTTGGCCTTTGGAAAGAGCTGCCCCTGATCCCACCCACCCGTGTTTACCTTCACTTGGCAGTTGCCCACTCCTGCGCCGACTACCCCGAGGTAACTACCCCCACAACCCTCATCGCCCCCACTGCTCTTTCCACCTTTCTGTGCCTCTGTAAGGGTCAGTTTACTCATTTGTCTCTCACCGGGCTGAGGCCCTTTGGGGAGGAATTCCAAAACCTGCGCCAGGTGCTCAGGAAGTACAAAGAAGTACGTGAGCCGCTGTCTTCAGGGAATTCGTATCCCTTTTGTTGCACTGGATGCTGGATAATTTATTTATTTATTTTTAAAAAAGATTTTATTTATTTATTTGACAGAAAGAGATCACAAGTAGGCCGAGAGGCAGGCAGAGAGAGAGGGGAAGCAGGCTCCCCACTGAGCAGAGAGCCCGACGCGGGCTCGATCCCAAGACCCTGGGACCATGACCCGAGCTGAAGGCAGAGGCCTTAACCCACTGAGCCACCCAGGCACCCTTGGATAATTTATTTTTAATTATCTTTTCTTCCCCCTTATTGAGGCTTGGCATTTATTAGCTGGAAGGGATCTTTCAGGTGAGTCACCCTCCAGATTTATTGCCCTCATTTTTCAAATGAGGCTCCAACAGATTTTACCAAAGGCCACATAGCTTGCAGATAGCAAAACAAAGCCTTGAACCCGAGTCTCACCTGGTGTGAACATCTGCTGTTTACTGCACCACACTGTTCCCAGGGGACTAGTCGAACTTCATGAAGGGAATCTAGGCGTGCACTGGAATCTCAGCTCCTGAAAGCCCCTGCCGCGCCCCAGCCCTGCCAGTTAGAGGTTTCTCTAAGAGAGTTTCCTTAATGTCTCAAACCTCTGTTTCCTCATATATAAAAATGGTGAGAGATGAAAATGTGATGATTGTGTAGCTCTGTGACTATACTAAAACCACTGAATTGTTTGCTTTAAATGGGTAAACTGTATGGTATGTATTTATATCTCAATAAAACTGTTAGGAAAAAACCAGGAGAAATATTGTTCCTGCCTATTAAGAGTCTATAGAAGGAACACAGATCTTTATTTTGGCCCAGTGAGACACATATCAGACCTCCTGAACTCAAGATAATAAATTTGTGTTGTTTTAAGCCACTAAATTTGTGATAATTTGTTAGAGCAATAGCACTAAGAACAAGTACAGTCACACAGCCAGAAAGTGAGAAAACTGGGATTATAAACCCTGTTCTGTTTCCACAGCCTCTGTTCTCTCTTCCCATTACCTTTTTTTTTTTTAAGATAAATTTTTTTAAAAAGATTTAATTTATTTGACAGAGAGAAATCACAAGTAGATGGAGAGGCAGGCAGAGAGAGAGAGAGAGTGGGAACAGGCTCCCTGCTGAGCAGAGAGCCCGATGCTGGACTCGATCCCAGGACCCTGAGATCAGGACCTGAGCCGAAGGCAGCGACTTAACCCACTGAGCCACCCAGGCGCCCCCCATTACCCTTTTCTTATAATGGGCTTGGCGCACTCACAAGCAACATACTCCCTTTCCCTTTCACTCTGTGAAGTACCCCAGACTACCTCTAGAGAAGGCACAGACACTTCCACATGGATTTTTCCCCAATAGTTTTTTTCTTTTGAGCTTTGAACTTTAAAAAAAAAAATACAATATACATAAAATTTACCATCTAACTATTTTTAAGTGTACAACTCATTCCCATGAAGTACTTGATGTACCTGATTGTTGCATAAACATCATCACTATTTCCAGAAAATTTTCATCATCCCAAACAGAAAGTTTTACCCATTAGATAATAACCCCCTACTCCTTTCTCCTCTCAGCCCTTGGTGACCCCAACATTTTATTCTTTTTTTTTTTTTTAAGATTTATTTGACAGAGATCACAAGTAGGCAGAGAGGCAGGCAGAGAGAGAGAGAGGGAACAGGCTCCCGGCTGAGCAGAGAGCCCGATGCGGGACTCGATCCCAGGACCCTGGGATCATGACCTGAGCCAAAGGCAGAGGCTTTAACCCACTGAGCCACCCAGGCACCCCCCAACATTTTATTCTGAAAATGTTCCAACATATACGGAAAGGTTGAAAGAACTTTACAGTGAACACTCATATACCCACCATCAAAAGTCTATAATATTTTGTTGTATTTATCACATGCCTAGTCGTCTGTCCATCTCAACATCCATGAATTCATCTGTTATGTATTTTAAAGTTGCAGAAAACAGAACATTTCACATCTAAACACTTCAACATGCATAGCATTAACTAGTTTATGCTTGTTTTCTTCCTTAAGTAGGGTCCATGGCCAATGTGGGGCCTGAACTCACAACCCTGAGATCAAGAGTTGCATGCTCTACTGATTGAGCCAGACAGGTACCCCTATGCTTATCTATCTATCTACCTACCTACCTTCCTATTTAAAAAACATTATAGGGCACCTTGGTGGCTCAGTCAAGTGTCTGCCTTTGGCTCAGGTCATGATCCCAGGGTCCTGGGATAGAGTCCCCCTGCTCTGTGGGGAGCCTGCTTCTCCCTCTTCCACTCCCTCTGCTTGTGTTCCCTCTTTCGCTGTCCCTCTCTCTGTTAAATAAATAAATAAAATCTTTTAAAATATATGTTTTTTTATTTGAGAGAGAGAGGGCATAAGTGGGGGGAGGGCCAGAGGGAGAGGGACAAACAGACTCCCTGGTGAGTGGGGAGCCCTATGTGGACCTCCATCCTAGGACCCTGAGATCATGACCCAAGTCTAAGTCAGATGCTAATTGACAGCCAAGTCTCCCCTACGCTTATCTTTCTTTTTTATGCTTATCTTTTTTTTTTTTTTTAAAGACTTTATTTACTATTTGAGAGATAGAGACAGTGAGAGCAGGAACACAAGCAGGGAGAGTGGGAGAGGCATTAGCAGGCTTCCCGTGGATCAGGGAGCCGGATGTGGGGTTCGATCCCAGGGCCCTGGGATCATGACCTGAGCTGAATGCAGATGCTTAACAGCTGAGCCACCCAGGCACCCGTATGCTTATCTTTTTAATGTAAACTTTACATATGGTAAAATGCACAACTCTTAGGCTTATCATGAGAAGAGTTTTGACAAATACAAATATCTGTGCAGCCCAACCCTTATCAGGATATAAACTCTGCTGTCCAATATGGTAGCCACTAGTCACATGTGGCTAATTTTAAATTCAAATTAATTAAATAAAATTTAAAATTCAGTTTTTGAATCCCACTGGCCACACTTCAAATGCTCAACAGCCACATGTGGCTAGTAGCTACTGCATTAGACAACATAGATTTAGGACATTTCCTTTATTGCACAAAGTTCTAAGAACATTATCATCGCCTAGAAAGTTCCCTCATGTTACTTCCTTCCTAGTCAATCCCCATCCTCAATCCTTCCCCCCCCATCCTCATTCCTTAGGCAACTCTTCTCTGATTTTTTTTTTCACCACAGATTGTTTTAAAATTTCTTATAAATGGAATTATATGTTATGTATTCTTGTGTGTACAGGTTTCTTTCACTGAGCATAATGATTTCCTTAAATTAAATTCATCCATGTTGCTTTATTAGTAGCTGGTTCCTTTTTGTTGCTGAGTAGTATTCCACTGTATGAATATACTAGTTTTTCCATTTTCCTGTTGATAGATATCTGGGCTTTCTATAGATTTATGCTTTACTTTTTTTTTTTTAATTTATTTATTTGACAGAGATCACAAGTAGGCAGAGAGGCAGGCAGAGAGAGACAGGGGGAAGCAGGCTCCCCGCTGAGCAGAAAGCCCGATGTGGGGCTCGATCCCAGCACCCTGGGATCATGACCTGAGCCGAAGGCAGAGGCTTTAACCCACTGAGCCACCCAGGCGCCCTATGCTTTACTTTTTAAGAAATAAATATTTCAGTGAGAAATTACTGGGTCATCAGGGGTGGCACAGTCCATTAAGCCTCTGGCTTTTGGTTCCCACCCAGGTCGCGATGTCCGGATAGTGGGATCGAGCCCCAGGTCTGGCTCCATGCTCAGCATGATTCTGCTTAATTTTCTCTCTTCCTTTCCCTCTGACCCTCACCCCTGCATGCTCTAAAATAAACAAATCTTTAAAAAAAAAAAATTGCCGGGTCATTGACTAGGTGTACATTTAGTTTTATATGAGATTGCTACGGATTTTTCCAAAGTGGTGGTTTGTAGGAGCAGCAACAATGAGTCCTTGTAGGGAAAGGAATCGAATGAGTAACTGGGTACCGCTTAGCGGTTGATTAACGGTCCTCAGGCTCCGCCCTCTTCCCCGTCCCAGCGCCGCGGCCCCGTCAGTTGGGTCCTGATTGGTCCGTGGATGAAGGAGGCGGAACCAGAGGATTTCACGTCCCGGGCCAGACTTCCTCTTTCCAGGCTTTGGGCAGTTGTTGCCATTCTCACTGTTCTCCTCAGTGCTGCCGGGGTGGGGGGGTGGGTGCCAGTGTCAGTTAAAAAAGAAGCTCCCCACAGCTCCTGGATCTCTCACCTAACCCCAAGCCTGGTTTTAACGCAAGCTCTTAGGAGGAACGAGTTTTCGTCATTATCAAGTTTTCTCCTTGAGAACTCTTTCCATAAGTCATGCGCTCTCTTTTACCTGTGGTCTCAATTTTAATCGCCTCATTACTAAAAACCAATAGCGACATTAATCGGACGGGACTGGGCGGTTTACAGAATGCCTTTTCTTCCGTAATCTCATTTGATACTTAAAAGAGCCTTTACAGAGGCTCCTGACTAGCTCAGTCGGTTAAGCTTAAGCGGTTAAGCGTCTACCTTTTGCTCAGGTCATGATCCTGGAGTCTCAGTATGGAGCAGCGGAATCAGGCTTCCTGCTTAGTGGGGAATCTGTTTTTCCCTCTCCCTCTGCTCCTTCCCCTGCTCGCGCTCTCTCCCTCTCTTGTGCTCACTTTCTCTCTAATAAATAAATAGAATCTTTAAGAAAAAAATAAAAGAGACTTTACAACCCTAAGCTTATAGGGACAGTTTGGTAGAGATGCTGAAAGGGTCTTCCAGCTTCCAGAGCACTACCTCACCTGGCATTCCTTCATCACCAGTTAGCTGACACTCATTAAATCCCTGGTACAGGTGACCCTCCCTCCTTGAAATCCTTTGTTCTTTTCCACAGCACACTTCCTTTGTTTCTTTGTATTTACTGGCTGTACCATATAGGTCTCCTTTATTAGCCCCTTTTCCCTACCAAGACCTCTCAATGTGGAAGGACTTTTTTTTCCCCTTCTATCTTTCCCAATCCCGTGGCTTGATTATCAGCTGCATGCTGATTCCCAATATTGTATCCCTAGCCCCTGTCTCCCCTGAACTCCAGCTCTGTCTCCATTTGTCCTCCTGGTATCACTACACAGATGCCTGGCAGGCATGTCAAACTCACTTTCTCCAGAACAGGTTTTAATCTCCCTCTCCAACACCGCATAAACCCGTGTTTCTCCTGTCTTTATCTCAGTAAATGCACCACCATTTTTAGTTCAAGTTAAAAACCCACATAATATATATATATATATATATATATATATATATATATATATATATATATATATATATATATTTAAGATACGTTTGACACAGAGAGAGAATAAGCAGAGGGAAAGGGAGAAGCAGACTCCCCATTGAGCAAGGAGCCTACTCTCAGTCTTTCCAGCCCTTCCTCTGGGAAGCAGCTCTCACCACACACTGTGTACTTTTTCTTCAGAGCCCTTCTAAGGAGTTGTCTGCCTTCCTATTGGCTCTGCAGCCCTCCAAGGCAGGGCCCGGATCCTGTGTGGCCTGGTCATACAGTGCTGCCGAAACATGCAGTCGAGAGCAAGGACTCTGGAGTCAGGCGAGGTTCGAATCCTTGCAACTACTACTCACCAGTCAAGGGACCTGAAATACGTCTAAGCTTCATTGAAATGAAGATAACAATTGTATCCATCTCGTAGGTCATTATCCACTTTTGTGAAGATTAAAGGAGATACATGTGAGGAGTTTAGTATAGTGAGCAGATAGATGACAGAGGCTCCCTAAATTCTTTTGAGTGAACAAATGCCAGGATGAAGTATTGGAAAGCACCCCACTTCAAAGGCCCTAAATTTGTTTTGTTGATAATACTGTGTACATGCAAAAGAGACTCAATCACTTCCACAGCCAGAAACTTTCAATGACTTCCCCTTGCCCTGAGGTTATAATTCAGTCTTCTCAACACAGCCCTCAAGGTCCTTTCTACGCTGAGCTCTGCTTCTCCAGCTTGGCTGCCCTACACACACACACACACACACACACACACTACTGCTTCATTTCTCTTTGTCATGGCTCTACTCTCCCCTCTGCCTAAAATGCTCATCTTGCCCCTTTGTCCCAGTTTTGGTGCTCTTCCTAATATACACTTACCCTTATATACATTTAACATACTCTTCTCATCTGTTTACATGTCTTTCTTGATAGAGGACTGGGCCATTATTTTACAGCCATTAGAGTAAGGACTGACAAGGTGAATAAAATATTTGTGTTGAATGAATGCATGTGGTGTGGAGGCAACAACTAGAGGGCCAGCATGGGCTGGGATGGGGAAACTGATGCCAAAGTGGTTGTCAGTGGCTCACTCCCAAAAATTACTGAGCTCGCTGGATGTGAAAACTGACCTTACCCCACCCCAACCATGAGCTGCTTCTGTGCAACTAACGTGAATTCCCCAGGGTCTCTGGTCTCCCTCAGGTGTTTTTCTGAGTCTCCAGGTACAGGATCTTCTGAGTCCTCAGGCATGAGATGCCCAGCTTGGAAAGGGAGTAAACCAATATAAACCGTACTGAGGGAATAAAACCATGGACTGGTTGCAAGAGGTTGCCACATACACTGACTTTCTCAGATCCTGTAAAATGAAGGAACCCAGGCGCAGTCATAAAGACAAAGTAGGTCCCCATCTTCCTCCCCCTTGGACCCCAGGCTACCCTTTTCCATGCAGGGCTCTAAGTGGCTTAGGGGCATGAGGGCCAGCAGAAGGCTGTGAAAGGGGAACCTGGTCAACTGGTGCAGCTGCTGCTATAGCAGCCAGAGCCAAAGGAGGTCACTGTTGATCCCACATATACTTAATTCTTCCAGCTGAAACAAGCTTAGGCAAAGTTGGCTAGGAGAGCTGAGAGGGAAGGGGGAGGGATGGTGCTGGAGGCTGGGATGTAGCCAGTCACTTTCTCTCTTTGGACCTCTGTTTCTCCAAATGTCAAATGAGGGCGCACGGTGTAAACATTCCACTCCCAGCAAGGCTGTGGAGCCTGGAAGATCACCACTGGATGGAGGTGGGAGTTGCAGGATGACCCTCAGATATAGGAACCAGGGAGAACAGCTCTGTGCAAAGTCCAACGAGGGCAGAAGAACACTGCATTTGGGGACCCCTGAGAACCAGAGGTAGCGCCCCCTCCCCCACAAGAAACTCCTTAAATCCAGATTCCCAGCCCCAAGTCTTCCCGTTACCCGATTATCCGGACCGGACGCGAGGTCCAGGCCCGGCCCTGCGAAGAGGTTCCTGGGAGAAGAGGACCAAGTCGTCGCCACTGCCCCATCGTCGAGGAGAAAAAGGAGGAGCCTCTTGGTGCCCCCCATCTCTGGGCCGCCCAGGGCCTCATGGGCCAGTCCCACAACCCCACCCCTCTCAGGTCTGGAAACCTCAAAGGCGCAACTCGCCAGCGCCTCCGGCGCTCGCTAGTCCTGCCCCACCCCAGTCCCGCCCTCGGGCCCCGCCCGCGTCCCTCCCGTCAGCCTCTGGCCGGAAGCCCCCTCCCCCTCCCTCCTCCCTGTCCCCCGCATCCTCTGTCCCCTCCCAGTCCCTCTTCCTCGGCGGGTCGGGGAAACCTCTCTCCGCCCTGTCCCTCCCCCTTCCTGCGTTCCGGCTCCTCCGTCCGGTCCCCAAACCAACGCCCGGCCCCGCCCAGGCTCCGCCCCCCAGCACCAGCCCCGCCCCCCCGTTTCCCGCCCGGGCCCCGGGCCTCCCAGCCCCGCTATTCCCTTCCCCGGGCCCCGCCCCTTGGCCCCCGGAAGCCTCTCCCCGCCCCCAACCCCGCCCCCCCGAAGTTTCTTGGGCCCCCGGCGGCCCGCGGGACAGAACGCAGAGAGCCACCGCCCGGCCGGGTGTGGATGGAGGTGGCGAAGCCCGCGCGGCGCGGGGAGTGAGCAGCGGAGCTGCGGGACCTCAGCGGACTCGCGATGGAGGAGGAGGTGAGGGCCGGGCCGGGAGGGAGGCCGGGGCTGGGGTCTTTGAGACCCTCATACTTTTGTTGGGGTCGCAGGCTCAGGCCCTTGTTCCAACCAGCCCCTCTCCCGCGGTACTCCCGACACCTAACCCCTACCCCACCCCCATCCCCCCAGGCAGCTGGAGCAGGGGCTAGGGTTCTGAGTCCCGCTCGGACTCCTTGGATATCTCGTCTTCTCTCACCAACTGTGGGCATCGCGGTGGTTATTGTTCCCATTGAATTGACGGAGAGACTGAGGCTCTGGTCAGTTAACGACTCGCTGAATGTGGCTTGGGTTATCGGGCTCGAACGGGGTTATGGTTGACACCCCGTGCTGGCCAGGTCTGATCCGGAGGAGGTAGACTGCGGAGTCTGCGGGTTTCACAGTCCCTGTCTCAAGGAATCTTGAGGCCGTGACCGTGTCTGTTGGTCCCTTTATAAGTCCCTGTGATCCTCTTTCCCATACCCTCTCCCTTGCTCTGGAGTCAGGTCCACAGAAGGACTGATCCTGGCCACTGCCTTCCCCACCTCCTTGGGAGAGCCAACTCTCTGGCCAGCTGGGAGACTGGACCAGCAATGCCCCTTGAGCTTCCCTCTTCCACCTCAGGACTCTCTTGGTCTGGAGTAATCCAGGCACTCAGTGACCCCTACCCTTGACTTAACCTCAGCTCTCCCAGCAGCGCCATCATGGAAGCACACAGTGAGCACCTAGTGTGTATCTGTGGAATGAATACTTTAGAGCCGGGATCTGCTGAGTCTCAAGGACTTTGCTTCTTGTCCCCTGAGGGGGTCTCAGCTTTTGCCCTTCCCAGCCCAAGGCAAGGGTAGGTGTCTGCCAGCATGGGTGGAGAGAAAAGATGAAACCTTGTTCTTGGGGCATCCCTGGTCAGCTGGGGAGCCCTTGGTGGACCAGGCTGTCTGTGTCCGCATCAGTGTCTGGCTCCCTACTTCCTGGGGCCACATCTGTCGGGGTTTCCTCCAGGCCAGGCCCTGCATTTCTGTGGGATGGTAGATAAGTCACTTCCCCTCTCAGCCTGCATTTCCTCTTCTATAAAATATAGGGTTTGGCCTTCTGCCCCTGTGTTGTGTGATTGTGTCCCCTTCTCTCAGAGTAGGTGGAAGTAGGGGGCAAAGTCAGGCCACTATGATTTGCTGTGGTTTCTTGCTGACAGGGGTGGGGCTGCTCCTCCCCCACTCCAGGCCCCTGGTGTGAGTGTTGGACTGTCTGGTTGTGGCCCCTCCCCTTCTCCCAGAGGATGTGGGACAGGATTACTCCATCTCCTGATCTGCTCTGGCCCCCAATTAAGGGAAGTTCTCCTGGGGCCTCCTGGGCCGATGGTTTGTCTCGTGGCCAGTCCAGCCCTGCACTCCCTCTGGTTCTGAGCTTTTAGCATTGCTACTTACTGACTCCCAGATGCCAGGAGTCCCCCACATACCTGAGCCATCTAAGGTCTTGCCTACCTCCTCCCCACGCAGCCAGGGGCTCCCTATCTCCTTCTTCGTCTTAGGCATCCCTAATTCTTTTCCTCCCATTTCCTCTAATCATTTCTTTTTTCTGTAGGTCTCAGTGTCCATTGTTGTTTCTCTAAAACCTCTTAGATCATAGTCACTTGCTCTTTCCCATAACCTCAGGCAGGCCTCATCACCCCACATGGCTGTTTTTAGCCCTCTGCCTAGCTCAGAGCTTTCTCCCTGTGTCCCAGCTACCCTGGTGCCAAGACCCCTTGGCCTCAGTGGCCTCCTCTGTGCAGTAGCTTGGTAGTCCTCATCAGTCTGAGGCTTAGTGAAGAAGTGCAGGTCTGGGCACTGGGCATTTGTCCGCTTGAGTTCTCGGGGCCTCAGTTTCCCCACCCATAAAATGAGGGAGGTGGGCCATCCACAAATGTGATTGATATACATGCAAAAGCTTTGAAAACTGCAGATATCATGGATATTGTTGCTGCCACTGGAGTAAGGTTAAAACCCCCAAACTGAGGCTTTCTTTCCTATCTCTGCCCTGGGGTCCTGCTACTCCCTGCTTCCCTCTCATAGTCATGCCTTTCCCTGGCTCAGCCTCTAGTGGCTCCAGGCTGCCTATTTGCCCATATCCATCTAGACAGGCAGGGCAGTGTCCTGTCCCAGCCCTGGTTTTGTGACCTTGAGCTAATCTCTTGCCCTTTCTGGGCTATACTTTCTCATTCAATAGTGAAGGGATTAAGTATAGGGTCTTTGACACCCTTTGTGTCCTTCCTTCTCTTCTGTGTCAAGGTGTATGTCTCTTTCTTTTCTCACTCCTACTAAAACCTTAGCTTCTCCAAGGGCTTCCCACACTCACCCCAAGCCCTTACCCCACCAGAGAGCTAGGGCTGAGGTCCTGTGTTCTCCCAAAAGTGGGGAATGCCCTCCCCACCCCCAGACTGAGGACCTTCCCTGCACAGGGTCTATGTTGCCCTCATCAGACTGGAAGCTTCCTGCAGGCAGAGCCTGTGTTTCCTCTCTGGTTACCCCATCCCACCTTCTGACACAGTGGGTTCTTAGCAGGGTCTGGTCAGCACATCACTGGGTTTAGGCAAAGGGCAAGGGCAAAGGTCTGAAAACTGTGATGTGAGGTGCCAGCAAGGTTCCTTCTACTCGTCTGAGAGTCTGCAGTCCTAGGAAGTGGACAACAGTGCTGCAGTTGCTATGGAGGGGTGTGAAAGATGGGGTGGGGTTTCCCATCTCCTACTTCTTCCCTTCTAGCCCTAGGCCTGCGCCAGCCTGCAGGGCTCACTGAGGGAGATGAGGCTCCTGCTGGTCATGTAGCTAGTGGGGGCTTTCCACCTGTTTCCTTCTGTGTACAGGGTTAGGGTGCCCTGGCATCCTTTTCTTTTCTTAAAGGAATGACCCAGAGTGCCTTGCATCTCAGGCAAAAGGGAGCCAGGCTGGTGCTTAGGGGTGCCTCAGGAGTTGCTCACAGGGGGTAGGGGAGGGTCTGAGTGAGAATGGGTGGGAAGAGAGGGTGAAACAGGAAGAATAGTGGTCAGCTGATCAATAAGAGGAGAGGAGGCCGAGAAACTGGGCTGAGCAAGACAAAACCTCCCCTGTGAGCCCTGCCAAGGGGAGGGGCCATTTATTAAAACTTACTGGGGCATAGCCAGGCCCCCCGGTGGGAGTGTCCGAGGGGCAGGGTGGAGGGTGGCAGGCAAGCACGACTCTGGCCTCCAGCCAGGCCTCCCTTTTGGGAGCCTCTTGCTGAGGCTGATTCTAGACAAGAAGACCCTTCCCTGGGCTTTGGTTTGTGCCACCTCCAGCCCCTCAGTTCTCACTCCCCCCATCCCTAAAGTGACTTCTTGCCTCAATCCCATCCTGTTCCCACCCATTCCCGAAGGCCCTGGACTTGCTTCTTTAGCTGACTCAGTCATGGTGTTCACTGAGCTCTGCTCTATCTACTACACCCTGAGAGGACAGCAGTTAAGGCACAAGTGTCTAGTATCGCCCCTTGGGAGCTTCTAGCTGACAGGAAGTTTTCACATGTCAGATAGCGGGTGAGGCAGGCAGGGGAGGTCACAGAGGGAGAGAACTTAGAAAGAGGTGTGCAATCCCATGGGGTGGTGGATGGGCCCCTGAAAAGCAGGAGGCAAGCTTGAAACTCAGCAGTGGGAGACCAGGCAGAAGCTTCGTGTTCTGCAGTCCCTACTGCTTCATTTGAGAGAGACTGAGAGTCTGCAGTCCTAGGAAGTGGACAACAGTGCTGCAGTTGCTATGGAGGGCTGTGAAAGATGGGGTGGGGTTTCCCATCTCCTACTTCTTCCCTTCTAGCCCTGGGACTGCGCCAGCCTGCAGGGCTCACTGAGGGAGATGAGGCTCCTGCTGGTCATGTAGCTAGTGGGGGCTGAACACAGGGTCTCTGGTGTTGGGGTTGGTGCATGATTGGATGTGAAAGAGTCAAAGTGTGCCGAAGTCCCCTCTTTCCCTGGTCAGGGTGAGTTGCTCTTAACTGGCCTTTAAGCAAGTCTCCCACTTCCACATTCCTCCATCCAGAAAGATCATTTGGGACCATCTCACTTCCCCATTTTCCTGCCTTCTACAAGTTAGGGAGAGATGATGAGGGGCACCCCACATTCCTGGAGCTCCTGGGGTACTGAAGCCCAGCAGCTAAGCCCAGAAGGGCCTCCTAAATTCTGAACCAGGTCCAGGGAAAGTGTACCTGAGAGCCAGAGGGGATGCCATTGACAACAATGACAATGAAAGCTACCATTTCCCAAGTTTAGGGTGTTCTAGGCACTACTTTATATGCCATATCTTTATTCAACAAACATTTATTGAGCATCTACTGAATGCCAGATGCTGTCTAGGCACTGGGGATATGGCAGTAAATAAAGCAAAAATCCTTGCCCTTGTGGAGTTAAAATCCTAGCAACTTCTGGTATATCTCCATTTCACAGATGAAGAAACCAAGGCTTGGAGAGGTTAAGTGGCTTGCCTTGGGTCTGTGTGACTTGGGCTTCAAAGCTGACTCTCAACCACCAGAGTGTGCAGTTCACAGGGGTGGGGCCACAGTGAGAACCAGGCTGGGGCTCCCCTGGCGTGATAGAGAGCAAGGAGGCAGTGCCCTGCCCAGCCCCTGACAGCTTAGCACACTTCTGCCCAGGCTTGTCCTTCCAAAAGAAGCTGTGGCCACAGGGTATCCCTGGGGAGAGTTATGCTCCTTTTAACTGGGGCTCCTTTTTTGAACTTTATGTAAATTATAAAGTAGTCAAATTTAGTCAGTGCTAATTTCCTTCTAGCATCCTCTAGATTCGACACCTCTTGACCTTCCCTCTTTACCCTCCCCTTCACACTCACTGCTGTGGGCACCAGTCACCGAAGCAAAGTGGTTAGCAAATTTTGGTGTATTTTTATTTTTCTTTCACAGATATTTCTTGAGCACCCATTATGTGTAAAGAAACAGGGCTAGGTGCTGGGGACCAGAGGTAAATATGACCCCATCTGATAGGCATGCACCTGATGGCCGGCCACCTAAGCAGATAATCAAGGGCCATGAGATGTCAGCAGCTAGCCTAGAGGCCCCAGGGTGGCTGCCCCTGTCCGAGAGGAAGACTCAGGTTTACCTCCTGTACCAGCCTGTGGTTGAAGGCAGAGTCCCTGGAGCCCTTACCAGATGGATGGCCACCCCCAAGTCCTGGCCTATGGCGGTGCTAAGAGCAGAGGACCTCCTGCTTTGGGGCAGGAGGTGGGGCCTGCAGAATGGGTTCTCTTGAAGGGCAGGAGGTGGGGCCTGCAGAATGGATACTCTTGAAGGGCAGGGGTGGAGAGGCAGATGACCACCACCTGCCTGCTTCCTCCCATCCTTCCACTCCTGCCTGAATGTCCTCTCCCCTGGAACGCCTGGGCCACCCAGACCTCAGCGAGGTCCCCCACCATCCTCTCTTACTCCCCTCTTCTGGATGCCGCCTTCACTGTAGCCTTCATAGCATTTCATGCTTGTTAATGTATTTGTGTCTCATGTTTGTTCGACTCCTCCTTCCCTGCATTGCCAGCTCTGTGAGGACAGAGATGCATTATTTTTACTCTTCTCTGCTTACGTCAGCACCCGTGACGTTGTAGGTGCGCAGTGTAGTGTTTGTTGACTGGTTGAATGAATCCATGAGAGGCAGAGTGGCGGAGCTGGAAGAACATGGGGTCAGAGACCTGGTTTGAATTCTGGATTTGTCCCTCCCACTGAGTGACTGGCAAGTCATCTCTCTGAGCTTCAGTTTGCCTGTGCCCTGTGGATAATGATGCTACCACCCCAGAGAGTAGTTAATATAGGTTTAAGTGGGATGATGTGTGTAAAACATAATCTGATGCCTTAGTACTGAGGTGCCTGTTGCAATTATTGTCGCTACTGTTCTTTTTAAGATTTTAGTTATTTGAGAGAGAGAGAACACGGACAAGCAGAGGGACGGGGAGAGGGAGAGGGAGAAACAGGCTCTCCACTGAGCAGGGAGCCCCACGCGGGGCTCGATCCCAGGACCCTGAGATCATGACCTGAGCTGAAGGCAGACGTTTAACCGACTGAACCGCCCAGGTGCCCCCATTCCCGTTTCTCCTGACATTGGACTAAGGGTATCTGCCTTGGGGTTTGTGGGAAAAGTCATGTGGGATGGTATGAGGAGGTACCCAACAGAGGGACACATCCCTCTTGTGGCCAGTGGACAGTGTGGCCCCACGGCAGCAGCCCTCATGGCATGTCTTGGTGCTATCTTACAGGGCGTGAAGGAAGGGGGCGAGAAGCCTCGGGGAGCACGGAGGGCAGACAAGGCTGGCTGGATCAAGAAGAGCAGTGGTGGCCTCCTGGGGTTTTGGAAAGACCGGTATCTTCTCCTCTGCCAGGCCCAGCTGCTGGTCTACGAGAACGAGGTAAAGACCCCCCTGGCCCTGTGGTTGGGGGTGCTGGGAGATGGGGCAAAGGGATGGCAGCCCAGGCCAGCTGGAGGATCCCAGAGCTGGCACTGGAACACCTGCTCCACTCTTGGCGTGCTGTATAACTGGATTTGGTTTGAGACCTGACTCCTTGGAGTGCCTGATCTTCTCCGGGTCACTGTGGTGTGGGGACAGTACCTCTAGGTACAAGTCTAGGGCTCCTGGATTAGGGGCTTGTTGAAGGGACCTGTGTGTCTCCTCACTGTGTGTCTATACGGTAACTTCTTGTCATTGGGCTAGATGCCACATAAGTGAATGTTCCAGAAAGCTAAAGCTTGTTCCATTCAGCAATGAGAATAGAAGTAACATTTTGCACTCATGCTTGTTGTGGGGCTCTTCCGTATTTCCCATATGAGGATCGTAGTAGTCCCATGAGAGTGTCATCATGTCCCAGAGGAAGACACTGAAGCCCTAGGGGGCCAGTGACTGGTCAGCATCTCAGTGAATGAAGGAGTTGGGACCCAGAACAGATCCAGTGCTCCTTCCACTCATAGATTCTGGCAAGTAAACTCTAAAGCTTATTTTTGGTGGAAATCGGCTAAAATATGTTAAGTATTCTCTACCTTCTTCAACAGAAGGTGTTGGACTAAAAGTGAGTCTTTCCATGGTAGCTCCAAGTCACTTATTATTAGACTAGTCCATCCTGCCAGACCATACTTTTCAGCTTTTCTTTTTGCTCTAACGTCAAGCCCCAGTTGCCACTTCTGCCGTCCGTGTGCCTCTCATCGTCCTCACAGCTGCCCATGTCAGGCTTGTGCCCCTTCCCATCTCAGCAGGCTCGGAACTTGAACAACCAAGGATGTTAAAATTCTGTGTTAAGTAAGAGTCGATAAAGCTGTGGGTGAAGATCTGAGGAGGAAAGGTGGCTTTTACTTGTAGATGTCGTTTGTGTCCTGGGATAGATGCCATTGGAAGGCCCATCCACGGAAGATGGGCTATCCCTGCGTGCCTTTGACAGATGGAATACATGGGGCAGAACTGGCTTGGAGGCAGAGGAAGAGGGATCCTGCCTGTTTCCCACCGTCCTTTCTCAGCATCCCTCAGGTTATCTTGGCAAAGTCAGAACTGTCCCAGGCCAAGAAAGGTTGGGCAACCAGATCTAACAGTTTAGAGAACTGCCTCTGTGAAGCACCTTGCCTTTTCTGCCCGAGTCCCTGGGCTCATGGAGTTGCAGTGTCAGAAGCAGTTGGAGGAGGGCAAGGGAATGAAATGTGCAGACAGTCCCCCAGATGTTCTATACTGCTGCTGTTACCAAATTAGGATGTGTTGTAGCTGCAGCAGGGGGATATTTTTATAAATAAAGGCAGTTATCACAGCTTCCTTCGGTCCCAGCTGCCATAGGATTTGAATGACAAGCCCCCAAGCTGTCAGCCTGTCAGGCTGTGCCAGACTTGTCCTGGGCACCCTCTCCACATCTGGCCACAACTGGGAAGTGGGAAGGATTTCACATCCCATAAACATGAAACCTCTAAATCAGGCTTAAAAGTCACTATTAAAAACCTCCGTGCAATTTCAAGAACTCCGCACTTGGGGGGTAGGGAAGGTTGGCCCAGGAACAGGAATTGAGAAATGCTAATGAGTTCAATTCCTCTTTCTGATGTCAGGAACTAGGCGAGTGCAAATGACTCTTGGCTGTTTCTTTACTGTCAGGGAGGCTAACATTCCAAAAATGCTGCCCCCACCCAGTGCCTGCTGGTTTATCCGTTTTTCTGAGCTGCAGAAGGGCCAGATGATTCAGCGTTTGGGGTGGAGAGGAGACCCAGGTCAGGAAACCCTGGCGAGAGCCGGGTGGTGGGGATGGACTGACTTTTTGTTCCCAGACAGAGGAGAGTGTGGGGCCTGTAGTTGTCCAGTTGAGGGAGGCCTGTGCACATGGGGCAGGTGAGCTGCTCTTTCTGGGACGAGGCCTCCTTCCCCAGGCAGCTTCTTTCCCTGGATGCAGGTAGGAGGGGACCTGCTAGACCAGAGTCTCACCCTGTGTCAGGCATTCAGTCCAGCAGACTAATCCAATATGTGTCCCTCTTGTGGGCGGCCTTTCACAGGGTGCTGTAGAGGTAACCAGACACATATGTACCCCAGGGTAGACAGAGATGCCCAGCAGGGAGTTAGGACTGCTCTTCACCATGGCAGGGTGGCCCTAGCGCCTGATATAGTGCCTGTGCCTGGCAGGTGCTCTGTGGATGGGAGACCTCAGAAGAGGGAGAGCACCAGGGCTCAGGTGTGGGGGTGTGGCAGGAGGCTTCCTGGAGCAGGTGGATATTACTAGCCCTGTGTGGAGTAGAGGAACTTGGAAAGGCTTGGAAACTATGGGTTGGAAAGACATGCTTAGAAGCAAAAATGAAAAAAGACACTTAACTGAACCTGGATGGGAAAGATCTGGTCACCCTGGCCATCTATCTGTTCCCCTTCCCCAGACAGCCCAAACAGAGAGCAGGTCAATGGTTATCGCCCTTGGCTATACAGTCATCTCTTGAAAAATACAGATGCCTGGGCTCCAACCCACAGAGGTCCTGAAGAAATTGGTCTGAGATGTTGCCTGGGCATTGGGGTTTTTAAAGCTCCCAGATGCTATTGTGGTTGAGAAGCTCTGGTGTAGAGCAGAGGTTCTCAAACTTTTGCATACAGCAGAATCACCTGAAGTGCTTGTTAGTCGTCAGACTGTTAGGCCCATTCTCCTGTGGTTATGATTCAGTGGGGATGAGGCCCGAGAATTTGCATTTCTAACTAGTTCTCAGGTGATGCCGCTGCTGGGCCACGTGCCTCACTTGGAGGACCACTGAGACTCAGTGCCCTGTTGCTAAGGTATTGATCACCAAGCCTCTGACTGTGGCTGGAAGGAGTGGTGTGCTAGAAACAGCTCTGACTGGGAGGTAGGAGGTAGCTTTGCGTCTGGCCCTGCCCCTTACATTTGTGTCTGTTCCCACTGGGCAAATCAGTTGCCTGCAGTCCTCATTCTCTTCCTGTATATAGTGAGGCAAACACTGGGGCTGTAAGCTTTCATGAAGATTGGGAGGCTCAGGAGAATCAAGGAAGCAAAAGTGCCTGCTAAGTGTCAGGGCTTCTTAACATATGCAGATGATCATGGAGGGAAATCAGAGCATTTCCTCTGCAGACAGTTGAGTCACTGCCTCTCAGATATTCCACCAAAAACTGCAGAGCACCAAGGCGGTCCCTGATGGGTGCTCTTGCTGGCTCTCTGAGTGATGTCCAAGCACAAGCATGTCCTTAACTTGTTGGCCAGCCTCTTGGGCAGCTCTCCCCTCCAGCCCCTACCTCCAGGGTTTGCTTCTTCTTCCCCGGATGCTCAAGGGTGAGAATGCAGCACACTGAGGAGCTGTTCCAGCTGGGTCTCCCCTGGAAGAGGAACTGACCACCCCTGGGTGGGGAGCTAATCCCAGGCAGCTTGCATCAAAGGCACCTGGTAGGTGGAGCCCCCGTGGAGAAAAATATACCAGTGCCAGGGCTGGTGGGCAGGAGTGCAGCCCAGCCAGTGTCCAGGGGTGGCCTAGAAGAGGCTGCCCACTATCTTTTTAGTGATGAGGCTTCAGGATGGCAGGTTCGTGGGGGAATTGCTTTTGAAGGAACTCTTGCCCTCTCCATTGTGCAGGCCATGGAAAGTGGCCTCCCCGCCTAGCCAGGGGTCAGCGGAGGAAGACACCAAGTGGGGAAGTCAGTTCAGGATCATTGTGGTAAAGGCAGGGTGTGCAGCTCAAATGTGCCTAGTTCACATTTCCCTCTGTGGCTCTGCCAGGAAGGCTTTTTCTTTTTTCTCATTTTGTGACATCCTGTTCCCTCTTCTAGGCTATCTTTTCCGCAGTTCTCTGTGTGGCCTCTGGGCCTGCATGGACCCCCAGGTGTCCTTTCCAGAGTCTCTCCAGCTTCTGCTGTCTCCTCCTTTGGCCTTAGGCATTTGAGTCAGCCCTGCTGCCCACCTCCGGCCTGGGTGCCCTGGATCTCATGTGGATGCTGAGCCTTGAGGGCACTCTTCCAGTCAGCATGGGCGGAACACTACCTACTTGCTGGGGTCCAAATACCACATCTTGGTGATTGACTGGCAGCCCAAGGTTGCCTTTTGACAGCATGATGCCCTTACTGAGTGGGATCAGGGTCTGAGGTGGAGCCTGGGTGATTGAGGGTCTGGATGTGTCTGGCTCTCATCGATTCATGTCTTCTCTACCTCCCTCCCTAGGATGAGCAGAAGTGTGTGGAGACAGTGGAGCTGGGCAGCTACGAGAAGTGCCAGGACCTTCGTGCCCTCCTCAAGCGGAAACACCGCTTTATCCTACAGCGATCCCCGGGGAACAAGGTAGGGCTATGTCCACTGCTGTCTGACCTCCCTCCAGGCCAGGGTAGGTTTGGGAAGATCACCCCCGGAAGGCTCTCTAAGGCAGGCCAGGCCCCTGGATATAGCCTCTGGAGGGTCTCTGCAGTGTGGCTGAGGCTCAGACCCAGGGTCTGCCACAGGTTGGACCTTTTACTCATTTTGGCCCGGAGTCTCCCCAGCCCCTGGTTGATGCATTTAGGACACTTCTGAGATACCTGATCACCTCTCCCCTTCCAGGCTCTGGGGCCTCCTTCCCAGGCTGTAGTTGGAGGTGGGGCCCTTGGCCTGCTCTCACACCCTGGACATATGAGGCTCAGAGCTGAGACAGGAAAACTGGGGAATGAGGCCTTCAGTTCACCAGGCCTGCAGTACCCTGATGCTGTCTGGGGCAGAGGGGAGGCTGTGACCTCCACTTCATCTCAGGCCTTCGTGGGTGGGCCACCCCTCCTGCTCCATCCTGGACTCAGTGCTCAGAGACCTGCAGCCCCCCACCTTCCCTCCCTTTGCACTTTCTGTTTCTTGGCTAAAGCTGGAGAAGGTCTCTTGCCTGGGCGGTTCTTCCCCTGGGACACGCTGTGTGTGCAGATGAGGTTTTCTGTTTGCACCACATTTCTCTGGCAGGGAGTCTGGGTGGGTGTTGATGCATGATATAGTTTCACAGATGTCAGGAGGGAGTTCACATTTGAGGCTGGCATGTACAGCACCTCTCCAGCTTGCGCCCATCTGCAGCTGGGCCACGCCTCACCCCAACCCCTGCACGTCATACAGAGCCTCACAGAGTGAGGCTGAGTCACAGAGGCGGGGGGTTGGGAGCATCTGGTCTGGGTCTGCTGGAGGCCATTCTGTTCTCCCCCAGCTTTAAGGGCCAGGAGCCTAAGTCCTCTGATCCCCAGGGCTCTAGGCCCTGGAGGAGGCTGTGATGTGTTGTTACTCACTAACCCTTTGTCCATCTCCAAGGGGGGTGAGACACAGAGGCATCTGTGGAGCTCTGGTAATTAGGGTATGAGTCCAGGTTTATGGTGCTGTGATAGTTCATGGGGCTGGACCCTGGTTTCACTTGACATCTGCTGCTTAGGGCTCTTAGGAGAAGGAGAACCGTATTTTGGTCTTTCAGTCCTGTTAGGCCTCTCCCTTTTCTGGAGACCTACTTTTCTGAGCAGGCATTGTTGTATGTGAGTGACATGCAGAGCACATTATGTGTGGAGGGTTGTGTGTTTGTGTATCTCTTTATATGCAGGTGAGTGTTCACCTGACCATGGGTCTCTCTGGGTCTTTTTATGTCTCTGAGTGAGCTTCTGTGGATGTGGGGGGCTAGGGCTGTGTTTGTCCTCTGCCAGTGCTATTGTTTGGGCCGCTTCCTTTACCCAGCTTTAACAATCAGCTGATGGTGGGCTTAGGCGGGTTGGGCCCAGCTCAGGGTGGCCCATCACCTTCAGAGGGGCCTGTTTGTGCAGCTGCATTCTTAGCTGCTTTGGCCAACACCCTGCTTTCCACCCCCAATCCTGTTAAGAGTTCAGGTTGGCTCTAGGTGACTCTGGGAACAGGATGATAAGTCAGGGAGATGGGGCTATGGAGCAAGTAGTGGGGGCTGCAGGATGGTGGGAGGACATACATCTGGTTCCACTCCCCTGGCTCTCACCACCTGAGGAACTACAGAGAGCAGGGCTCTCCAGAAATCAGATAGTGCACCGCCCAGAGCACCATGTCCCCCGCGTCCTCTCACCCTCCTTTTCCTATCGCCCTGGGTGTTCCCCATCCTCGGTGAGGCCGCCGGCTGGCCGGGGAGGTCACATGACCCTGGCAGTCTGGTCCTGAGGCTGCCTTTTTTTCCCCCTCTAATCAAATAAACAAAGACTCCAGTGTCTTGCATGTCCTTCTCCCCCTGCCTCCCATCCCCACGCCCTTGCCATGAGGTCACAGGCAGACGCTGCCAGGAAGCAGGGTGGCCTAGCTGGGCCTTGCTGCCCTGCTGGTCTCAGCCAGCTTGGCCCGTTCCTCTTTCCTGCTGCCTGTCTCCCCCTCCCACTTTTTTCCTCCCTGTCATTTTGTCCTCCCCCCTTTCCCAGGTCATGTAGGCCTATTCTGTGGCCAGTCCTATTAGCTGTGAAACTCCTAGCAGCTCCTGTGGCGCTGGGGCTTCTTGGAAGCACTTGAGAAGGACCTGTGCAGCCTGTGGCTCTTTGGGACACAGGGCCAGGGGTGGGGCAGGAGGAATAACTTCTTGGTATTCCAGTTGTGCCCATTCTGGACCCCCTGCGGGATGCCTGACTCATAGAGCCAGGATAACAAGGTTCTTCAGAGTGGGACTGGGTCCGATTTAACCACGTATTCCGTCTCCCAGGGGATCCCTTGGGCTAGTGTGTAGGTCTTCCTACGGCCTTCTCCCTCACGGAGGAGAAGAGAACAGAAGCTGACCCCCTGCCAACCCCCAAGCCTTTTTCACGTGGGCTGGCCGGTGGGGAAGGACTGCAGCTTGGGTTGGGCACAGTGGTTCTGATCTTGTCTCACTGAGGCCTTGAGTAGTGCACAGGCCTGTGCATTGTGGGTTGGTGGGACTAGAACACTTTTAGCTTGACTCCCAGGCCAGTGCTCTTTCTCTGCCCTGCTCTTGCTCCATCTGTGGCTGAGTTCAAGTATATGCCTCTGCAGTTCTCTGGCATGCCAAATCCTGTACTATGCAGGCGCCCCACCATCTCTGGGCCTGCGAGGAGGAGGAGCAGTTGGGCTCCAAGGAGCTGGCCCTGGACCACCTTTCTGACAGCCCCTGTCACAGGGTTGGGTGGGCCTTTGCAGAGCCTGGATGTAGCCACTGTCCCTCCCTGAGCCCCCTGCAGCCCTGATGGCTAGGCTAAGAGGCAGTTGCCAAGGTGCCCTGGGGTTTCTGACTTAACTGCAGATCTGCTGCCAGGATCGAATTTACCCTGGTCATGCAAATGAGCATTTGGCTGTGCCTGGCATGGGGAGGTGGGTGGGACCCAGGGCCCTGCATGAGAAGGAGGTGGCAGCCAGGAGGAAGTTATATAACGAGGATGCTGCGGGGGCCAGGCGGACTGTGCTGTTACATAACTTAGAGGATGGCGGGAGGGAAGGCGCTATCTAACACCAGGGTGGGGGATGGGCAGGCTGGCAGCCTTCCCCGACCAAGAACTAGGGCATCTTGAGGTCAGAGTGGGCAGTGGCCCAAAAACGGGGCAAGGGAAGGAACTGTGGGTCAGTTCATTCATTTATTGGCTCATTCACTCAGTAACTGTTTACTGAATACCTACTGTGTGCAGGGCCCTAGCTTTAGTCATGTTTAATTTCCTCAGCATTGCTTTGGGGCAGGCATGACCCCTTTATCCAGATTAGGAAACTGGGACTGTTTTGTCAGAAGGCAGGCAGTAGTGATAATTCCTGTTATTGAGCACTCTGTGCCGAGCTCCTGATTCAACACCTGAGATACACAGTTGATCTTTACAGCTCCATGAGGCGGGTTGTGGCGGTCTTGACCTTTATAGATAAGGGAACTGAGGCTTAAGGTCAGCCAGCTGTAGGTGGTGTTCTGTCTAATTCAGAGGCCCTAGTGTGCAAAGTGGCCCCTTAGTGTATGTGACTTTGCTACTTTTATATTTCCTGTCTGACCTTGGAGCCAGACAGGAAGGGGGCTCTCTGAGCTGCCCTCTGATGCTTCTTTTTTCCCAAGATTTAAATTTATTTTTTTAAGTAATCTTTACACCAATGTGGGGCTCAAACTCACAACCCTGAGGGATGCCTGGGTGGCTCAGGCACTTAGGCATTTGCCTTTGGCTCAGGTCATAATCCCAGGGTCCTGGGATTGAGTTCCATATCCGGCTCCTTGCTTAGCAGGGAGCCTGCTTCTCTCTCTGCCTGCTCCTCCCTCTGCTTGTGCACACACAAACACACACTCTCTCAAATAAATAAATAAAATCCTAAAAAAACAACAACCACCACCAACACCTCACAACCCTGAGATCAAGAGCCTCATGCTCCACTAACTGAGCCAGCCAGGTGTCTCTCTGATTCTAATGTATGAGCTGGGAGCTCCTGCCTGAGATGACAAGGGACCCCTGGGGTGGGGTGGGATGGACTCAGGAGACATGGGATTACTTTAGGTCACCTTGGCCAAGTCCCATCCCATCTGTAAGCCTCTGTTTCCTTATCTGTACAAAGAGGGGGTTGGAATTGAACCCCGGTGCCCTTTCTCTTGTATAATCTATGATTTAAGGGCAGAAAGGAGACCCTGGGACTTTTTCACTTGGCCAGGGCTGAATGGGGGGGCCCCTGGAGAGCTGCATGTGGCCCTGGTTCCAGGGGGTCTTCACTGATGGATACCCTTCATACCTGTCACCTCTGTTACTATACTCAGCCTGGTGTGGAGGAACATCAGGACAATTCCTACTTTATGGAAAAAACAGGCAGCTGGTCTGGGGAACTTAAATGGAGTAAGACCTGATGTTGGCTCTTCCCACAGGACAAGGTGTATTCCAATCCAGATCTCTGACAGCATCATGCTGAGAACGAGCCCCTTCTCTGCTGGATCTGTGCCCCACCCCCAAAGCCCCATGTCAGACCTGTTATGAGGGTCATTTCAGTTTGCTCCTGGCCAGCTGTGCCAGGGCAGACTTTGGGATCTGGGATGGGAGGCTTGTTAAGACCCCAAATATAAATTCTGTTAAACGTCTGCCATCCACTCCATCCATGCTCCCTGCAGGTCAGCGACATCAAATTTCAAGCAACCAGTGGGGAGGAGAAGGAATCCTGGATCAAAGCCCTCAATGAAGGGATCAACCGAGGCAAGAACAAGGTTTTTGATGAGGTGCGATACGGTCCTGTGGATGACTCTATGTCCACTTTCCCACCATGTGTGATCTCAGAGAGGATTCTGCCTGCCCCACCTCAGACAACCTCTTGATTATATCATTGCTGCAAACACTGGACATCTGCTATTGTTACCTCATGTAATACTCACAACATCTCTAGAGTAGTGTACCCATTTTAAGGATGAAGAAACTGAGGTGTCAATAAATTAGGTAATTTGTTTTAAATTAAAAAATGAGTAAGTGATAGAGTAGAATTTAACTAGTGGCAGTCCTGCAGCCTTTCCAACCCAGCCTTAGCTGAAAACAGCTGGTGGGCCCAGCCCGGAGAGGTCTTGAGGGGGCTGAGCTGAGAGCTTTCAGTCAAGTCTAGGCCAGGCTGGCTCTGGCCTTGGGCCTCCCCATCTGTCGGCAATGACCAGCCAGCCCCCCGTACTGTAGTGTGATCTGTGGCAACAGTGGCTATGATCAGGCTTTCAGTAGGCAGGGTATCCCATGGGCCCAGATCTCCTAGGGAGGATTTGTCTTTGACATCATGGATTCACAGCTATTTGGGTTAAAATGGACCTGGGGGCCACCTAAACTGAGCCCTTGGATTGCAGAAGACTAAGACCTGAGGGGAGGGATCTTCCCAGGCAAGTCCCTCTTAACACCTAGGTCTCCTGCTTCACAGCCATGACTCCTATGTCATGTTTTATGAGACTCCATTATGCTCAGCTCTTTACTAGCTGGAGAAAATATCCCCATTTCATGGGTGAGGGGTGATGGGACATATAGATGTTGGGGGCCACTGAAACAGCTGTCTGTCAGCCCACAGACTTGGAGCAGTCAGGAACAGATTGTTTGCCCTGGCCCCCCACCCAGGGTGGGACTGACCTTAAGCCTGACTTAAGGGTTAAAGAATCTTAGCCACATTCACCATCAAGGACAAGCTGCACTGGGGTTTAGAGTCTGGATTTCCCATGCAAATCTTACTTACTCTGGCTTCCCAGCTATTCCTGACTGTCTTTCCTTACCTTCAGAGAGGATATGCTATCCTCTAGACACCCTAGCCCAAAGGGGCAGAGGCCCTGCTCTTTCCTGGGCTTTTTGCTTTTCCAAGGACCTGGGAGAGTGACAGGGACCATTTTCTGGAAGCCAGGCACCAGGGGATCATGGGCCTTCTTCCTGCTCCCCCAGCTGAGCACAACAGTAGCCTCAGGCCTGCTGGTATGTATTTGCAGTAAACTGAAGGGCAAGGGCTGGTAGCCCAGATCCAGGCAGGAAGACTGAGGCAGAGAGGAAGAGCCTCCAACTGCTGAGAGATGACAAATGCAGTGTAGCAACAGGAAGAAAAGCAAAGTCCAGACACAGGGAGATGCCTCAAAGAGAGGGCCAGTGGTGGGGCCCTGCCCTCTAAAGGGAAGATGATGGTGTAGACCCTGCCTCTGAGATGGGCCTGGGCATTTCTTCTTCTCCCCGCGGGGCACTGACCTTATTCCTTCTTCTCAGGTGAAAGTGGACAAGAGCTGTGCCCTGGAGCATGTGACACGGGACCGGGTGCGTGGGGGCCAGCGGCGCCGGCCACCTACAAGAGTCCACCTGAAAGAGGTAAGACTTTGCCCCCAGCTTAGGTCAGAGGTCAGTTGAGCCGGGGATCCCAGCTCCTTAAGGTGGCAGCCAAGCTCGGGCCACCTTTTTACCTGAGGACTCTTGGAGTTGGGGCTTCCTGAGTGGTATGCAGGGTGTCTGTGTGTGGAAGCTTGTGTGTCATATGTGCTTGGGGAGGAGAGATGCCTGTTTTGCTTGTTGAGTCTACATACTGGCCTTATCCAGAGTCGGTACCTGAGGGAAACTGAGATCCTGAGGCTAGGCCCTGCCTCTCAGAGCTCAGCTTCCACCTGGAGAAAAGACCTGCCTGCAGACTCCTCTAAGCAGAGTTGTGTCTAACTTCTGTACAGAGGAGGGCTCTGAGAGACGGGAGGGCTCTCCAAGCAGGAGAGACCATGGAGGGCCCAACTGACACTTGAGCCAACCCTTGAAGGATAGGAAGGGTTTCAGTTGGCAGACTTGATGTGAGGGAGCCCCCTGGCCAAGGGAATGACCTGAGCTGAGGTAGGAGAGTTTGGGGTATTCTGAGTTCTTCTGATGGGTTGATGAGTCTGGGAAGGTGGGTTGAGGGTAGGAAATTGTAGAGGCCTTGAATGCTGGAGCTGGGAATAGAATGCACTGGAGGGTACATTCCAGAGATCAGTTGAGGCCCAGGGTGCAGTGGGTTGGGCTGAGGGAGGGAAAGGCAAGGAGCCAAGAAAAGGGAGAGGTGGGCCCTCCGGACCCCAGGAGGGGATGAAAAGAGAGGCCATAATGGGAGAGACACTGCGAAGCAGGAGCCATCTGGGCTTGCCACTGAATACAGGGTTAGGGGAGGCAGACCAGACAGAGGGGAGGGTGGTCCACAGGTGGACCCAAGCCTGCCAACTGGGTGAATGATGGCCCTGGGAATAGAGAATCTGGAAGAAGTTATAGGCAGGGTGAGGGTTGTGTTACAGGCAGTGTTGCTGATGGGGGTGGATGTTTTTTGGAGGCCAGGAAAAAACCTCAGCAAATGCTACATTTGGGGAGTGGGACCAGGCAGTAGATAGCCAAGGAAGAGGAAGCCAGAGAGGCTAATGGCAGTCCAGAGCACAGGACATGGGGGTTATCAGCCAGGTTGGCAGCCACAAATCACAAAGGCAGGACTGGGGAAAGGGGCAGGTGGTGAAATTTACTGCATAAATTTTCTCAGAAGAGGAGTTGGCTTAGGTTTGTCAAGGGGAACAGGGCTGGGGGTGCCAGAGGGAAGGGGACCATGGTAGGGAGGAGAGAGAAGGGAAGGGGCCAAGGTCATTGGAGAGTTTGTTTCTGAAATGAGACAGCCTGTTCATTGCCTGTCAGCTGAGAGAATAAAGCCTGCAGAAGGAAAGAATGACATAGCCAGAGAGAAAGGAAATGCCTGAGGGGGTGGGCTAGGTGTTAGGGGAGGGCTGGCCTTGGAGGGAGAGACCCTCTGAGAAGAATTCAGGGAGGGATATGTCCCAGTGACTGAGTGAGCGAATGTGTTGGCCAGATCACCTGTGTGCATGGTAAAAGAGAGTGGGGGTCCCAGCCAGGACCCCCACCACGAGGCACCCTGAGAGAGGCCTCCTGCCCAGGCCTGCTCCAGGGCCTCTGAGGCTCCCTGGGAGGGTCTCCATCACTGGGGGGCTGCTGGGTGTCCCTGTGGGTCCCTAGGGCAAGGTGAGGGGGCAGCTGCTTACTTGGTGCAGCTGTCCTCCTGTAGCGGTCAGCTGTGGTTTGAGACTACATGTGACGGCATGAGGAGAGTAGGCACTGGCTGCAGAAATCTGGGCTGGAGGGCTGGCTCTGAGGCTGGCAGACGAGAGAGCAGTCTCCAGGGAGGGGAAGCAGAAATGAGTGGGCTCGAGACAACTCAGAAGACCATGTTTGAGTCCTGGTCCCATTGCCCCGCTGAGTGAATGGTTGCACAGACAGGATCCTCCCAAGGCCAGACATCCAGAAAGAGATCAGAAACAGAGCTGGAACCAGGTCCCCTGATGCCCAGGCCAATACAGTTGCCACTATAAAGCAGTCTCTTTCACAGGCTGGGCACCAAGAGGACTAGGCTCTGACTTCCTGGCTTGTGATTCCAAAACAGGGAATTCTGTGCAAGTGAGGGAGAGGAGAGGATTCATTGAGAATCAGTTTAGCTTCTAATCATGTGGCCTTGGAAGCAGAGAGTGGGGTCTAGGGACCTGGGCAGCCTGGATGGGAGGGCTTGAGTACCCTTATGGGTGGACACATCTGACCCAAATGCCAGTTATCCAAGATGACACCCATATACTGTCCCCTACCAGGTAGCCAATGCAGCTTCTGATGGGCTTTTGCGCCTGGACCTCGAAGTTCCAGATAGTGGGCCACCGGTGTTTGCCCCCAGCAATGATGTCAGTGCAGCCCAGCCCCGGGAGATACTCAAGCCCCCTATGCCTCCTACCAAGCCTTCCCCAGCACCTGAAACGACCAGCCTTGGTGACAGCATGGAGACCCCTGCTGGGGAGGGAGCCCCATCCCCTGTCTCAGCAAGCTCTGAGTCCCACCCTGGGAGCCAAGAGGACTCAGAGACTCCAGAGCAGGACAGTGGCTCTGAACAGCCCCCCAACAGGGTTCTGCCGGACAAACTGAAAGTGAGCTGGGAGAACGCCAACCCCAAGGATCCCCCTGACTTTGAGAGTACAGAAATCCAGGTTCCCTGCTCTGAGACTCCTGAAGCTGTGCCCAAGGAGGGTGGGAAGCCCCCTACACCTCCACCCAAGATCTTATCAGAGAAACTGAGAGCCTCCGTGAGTAGGATGGAGGCTTCTGGGCCAGCCCAGAGTCCTGAGGCCTCTGAGACCTCTGCCCCAGACTCAGCAGAGATTTCAGTGAATGGCATGGATGACAGTCCCAAGCCCATCAAGCCACCCCAGGCCTCAGGCATCTCAAAAACGACACCAGAGGATGCAACAACACCCACAGCACTGCCCCGCTGGGACCTGCCACCTCATTTCCATCCCCGCTGTTCTTCCTTGGGGGACCTCCTTGGGGAAGGCCCGCGGCGCCCACGGCAACCTGGAGAACGGCTGTATCGGGCCCAGCTGGAGGTGAAGGTGGCCTCAGAACAGACAGAGAAGCTGCTGAACAAGGTGCTGGACAGTGAGCCGAACCCCGTAAGTGCTGAGACATTGCTCAGCCAGGCTGTGGAGCAGCTGAGGCAGGCCACCCAAGTCCTGCAGGAAATCAGAGATCTGGACGAGCTGAGCCAGGAAGCACCTGGGCTAAAGGAGAAGCGGAAGGAGCTGGTGACCATCTACAGGAGAAGTGCACCCTAGGGCCTGCTGGGCCAGGGCACGGTCCCTCCTAGTCTGCCCAGTCCATCACTGCCCAACCCTGCCAAAAAACATGCTTCTGCTCAGGCTGCAGAAGGGCCATTAGGCATGTTGGGGGCATGGCCAGGACCTGCAGATTCCTGGCATCCTTCCCACCCTGCTCTGGCCAGTGGGGCCAGGTGCCACCCAGGGCCACTATCTGGCCCAGCCTCTAGGCTCTGGGCTTGGGCTGGGAGCACACACTTGGTTGCTTGCATGGTTGTTCTGAACTGCCCCAGGGCTTTAGCATGGCACTTGGGGTTTCTGGGGGTGACATCATCTCTGCTTCCCACCCCCAGTAGTTTACATTCCTGACTTCTGAATAGAGCACAGCTGAGCCCCCCTGCAGCTCCCATGTCCACATGTTCCCGGGCAGAGAGCCTTATGGCAGAGGCAGCTCCGAGCCGTAAGCAACCCTCCCCACACACCTACTATAACTAGCTGCCAAGGCCTTGGGTCCAAGCTCTAGGTTCTTCCCTCAGCTGAGTGAGACCTGGAATCCAGCTAGGGCCTGTGCCAGCAGGTGGGAGGCAGCTGTGTGAGAATGCCATTGGATGTGTAGCTCCTTTCTGGGCTTGTTTCCCATTCTGCAGGCCTTCCCCTATGGTGAGCTATGATTGGAGTATTCCAGGGTGGAGGACAAACTCAAGGGTCTTGTAGTCTAGTCTCTATCCCTGAACCAGCCTGTGTCCAGCCTTGCACATTCCTGTAGAGGTGAGCCTGAGAATGGCTCTGAAGTCAACATCAGAAAATCCTGTATATACTTCATTATAAATCAACCTTCAGAAGAGAAGCCACCTCAATTTCCGTGCCTCCCCAGATGGGATTTATATCTGGGTCTCTGGTTCCACCTCCACCGAAACAGGTCCAATATCCCAATCATTTGTTTGAATGCTGATGGGGGTATGCTGGGGCCTGAAATAACTTACCTTTTCCCTGTTCCCCCCACTCCTCTGGCTCAGGCCCCAGATGGACTGCTCCTCCTGAACTTCCTTGTGGAACGGGCATTTTCTTCTGTCCCTTTCCTGGTCCATGCTTGCCTGGGCCTCTCTCTCTTTGTCCCACCTCCCTCCCCCAACACCCTCCCACACAGTTGTCCCTGGCTCTGGGGATCCATCCAGTCCCTGTGTAGGTGCAGAGCCCCCCAAGGGCCACAGCCGCTCTCCCTGGGGCCTGTGGGAGTGGGAGCAGCTTCTGACAGGTCTGCTCAGGGGGTTTCTGCATGTGCACTTTTATTTACTGAAAAAGGAGAAGGGAGGGTCATAGCTGCATGCCCCGGCCTTTCTGTCCACTGCCCCATCACCAGTCGTGCCCACTGAGACCTGCCAGTGCAGGTCAATGCCTTCTTTACTGTACTTCTACTTTGTTCTTGAGGATAATGGCCAGGGATCAAGAAGGGCAGATGTCTACTCTGCAGCCTGTCCTAGGCAGGGTGGAGGTGAACAGCAATGTCCTGACTCACGAGGCCCAACTGGGCTCCCATGCCACAGTCTGCCTGTCCGTCTGCCTTCAGTAGGAGAGCAAGGATGTTATCATGTGCCCATGTCACATGGCCCCCTGCAGTCTTCTCTTGGGGAACAGCTTTCCCCCCACCAGCAGCCTGGGCTGGGGCTTTAGCCAAGTCGCCTGTTTCCAGGGACTAGAGCCTCAGTTTCCTCCTCTGATAAGTGACCAGATTAAGCAAGTAGCTCTGGGGCCATCTCAGTGACCTAATGCCATTGGTTCCTATGGAGTCCCCATGCCATGGTGGCCTGGGCCCCAGGGGGAAAGTTAGCTTCAATGGGAAGGGTAGAAGGTTGGGGAATATACAGGGGCTGCCTTGCCTGCCTCCCTGAGGAGGATGGCATTCCATGTCTTCTGTCATGAAGCGCCTTTCTTGAAGTTTGGCAATAAATCCCTTTTTATGGAACTTCTCTGCCGCAAGCCTGTTTGTTAGTGTGGGGATGAGCTCTAGGGCTGGCCTCAAGGAAGCAGAGGGTAGGCGGGGCTTGGTCAGCGACATCACCAGTCTTTTAAGTTTCATTCTAGGGCTCCCTTCCCATAGGCTGGGCCCCATCTTTGCTAAACTCAGCCAGGCTCTCCAATTTTACCCCCTCCCCACCCCCACATACACTGTTTCTATAGCTGGGAGCTAAGTGTCATAAAGAACACTTGAATTTTTAGAGACTATTTAGAAATTATTTCAAACAGAAAATTTGCAAGAATAAGAACAGTACAAAGAAAACCCATGTGTTATCAGACACATTGGTTTATCTTTTGAGTGCTTTCTGTCTTTAACATATATATTTTTTCTGAATCACTGAGGAATTCATTTTCATGGTCCCTTATCCCTAAATACTTCAGTGAGCATTTCCTAAATATATTCTTTCATATAACCATAATACAGTTATCAACTTCAGAAAATTTAACATTGGTGTACTTATTAGTGTTCTTATTCCAGTTTTGTCATTTGACCCAATAATCTCATTGATATTTTTCCTTCAGTATAGGCTTAAGTATTGCATACTTAATCTGAAATGTTTCCACAGACTTTGTGGCTGTGATGTGGATACATTTGAAGAATACAGCCCTTCCTCCCCCTCCCCTTTGTTTAAAAAACGATCTATTTATTTATTTTAGAGAAAGAAGGAAAGAGAGAATCTCAGGCAGACTCCCCACTGAGCACAGAGTCCAATGGAGGGCTTGATCCCACTACCCCAACATCATGACCGGAGCCAAAAATCAAGAGTTGGGCACTCAACCGACTTACCACCCAGGCGCCCGCCCCCAGCTTTTTATTAGAACATCCCTCACTTGGGGTTTGTCACTGTGAGGTTTCCTCATAATTAGACTGAGGTTATGGATTCTCAGCAAGAAAACTGCATAGGTGACAGCAGGTCCTTCTCAGGGCATTATATCTAGAGACATATGACCTTCATTCATCCCTCATTGGTGATATCAATTTTGATCTCCTGGTCAAGGTGTCTGATTTTTCTATTGTATAGTTTTTTTTTTTTTCTCTTGCAGGTAATAAACAATCTGGGAGATATTTTAAGACTGCACGAATATGTTGCACTTTGTCAAAATTTCCCTGTAGATTTAGTATTCATTGATGATTCTTGCCTGACAGATGTTTCCTATGATGGTTCAAAATTATTCCAGTTGTTACTTGGCCTCAGAGCCTGTTCTGGTTAGGGGTAAGCCTGGGCCCTGCCCACTGCACCCCCAATACACTCCTAATACAGCAGGATCCCAGGGCTTCACTGAGTGTTCTTTGGAAGCCCCTGGGCCAGTGTACAGAGATCCAGTTCAAACTGCCATGGCCCAAGTCCCTCTTAGCCTTGAAGACCTCGCTTACGAAAAGGAGATGTACCATGCCCCTACTCCTGATGTGAAAAGGCACTGCTGTGCTCCCCAACGGCTGGCTCCCTTCCTCCTGTGAGGGATGCTGGACAGGGCCGGTGGCCAGCATAACAGGAAGCACCTGATTCAGGGCTTATTGACTGGCAATGACCCTTGAATCCCGCCTGAATTCCCCTGCCACTGGCCTCTGTTGTCACAGCCATACTGAGTGAGTGGCCTATAGAGCTGGGGAGACCTAGGTGAATCATTTCACTTTCACAGGTCCCTTATCTGAGAAGAAACGAAGATAAGGGAGAGAAAGCCCTTTACTGGTAAGGGTGTCCCCCAACCCTGGCCCAAGAATGAGGTCCCCTCTGGAAGGCCACCTTGGAGAGGGTGGCTGTGGGAAAGGTCTTAGTGGCCAGCCACATGGCTGAGGAAGGATATGGTGAGAACCTTCTGGTCTAGTGGGCTGGGGGCCTATGTGGAAGAGAGGAGGTGGGTTTTTTTGGGGGGTTTTTTGGACTACTGGCCTCACTATCTCAGTGGCCCAAAATGCTATAGATAGTTACAAAATTCAGGGTTTTTACATACTACAAGGTGGCCATATTCTTTTTTTTTTTTTTTTTTAAGATTTTTATTAATTTATTTGACACAGATCACAAGTAGGCAGAGAGACAGCCAGAAGGGGAAGCAGGCTCCCCACTGAGCAGAAACCCTGATCCGGGGCTTGATCCCAGGACTCTGGGATCATGACCCAAGCCAAAGGCAGAGGTTTTAACCCACTGAGCCACCCAGGTGCCCCAAGGTGGCCATCTTCTGACAAGACCCAGGACAGAGCAGAAGGGATTGTTGGGGGGATGGGTAGCATCTGGATTGTCCCTCCCTCTGCCCCCAGCTGAGCCTGGGTCCTGGAAGATCTCGGTCTTTTTAGAGCCATTGCGTTTTGTTCCACCTCCAACTCCAGTCTTCCAAACTCTACTCTCGTGTCCCTGACACAAGACATGTCAGAGATAGGAGACTTGGCTGTCAGAAAAGGCCACATTCACTCACTCCAGTGGAGGTTTCTGTGTTGTTATGAGGAGGGTCTGGGGGGGAAAGTGGTAGAGAGATGATGGTGAACATTCCTCCCTGTTGTCATAATTTTATTAAAGAAACAAAAATCCTGGAGGAAGTAGCAGGGTACAAATAGAAAAAACCATGACTAGATTTGGAGGCAGACACATCTAGATTCAAGCCCCAGCCATGAATGAGTGACCTTAGGCAACCTGCCTCAGTTTTTCCTGTCTATAAAATGGGCCAATTCTCCCTTCTTCATAGGGTTGCTGTGGGACACTTTGTCCATGGCCTGCCTCATAGACAATGTTTAATAAACCCAGTGGCCTGGCCTCACAGGGCACGTCCTATTTGGCAGGCCTATACTGACCTCCCATCATCACCACAATGGCCTCTTGAGGAAGATGTATTTATGGTCACTCCATTTACAAGTTAGTAAACTGAAGTTTAGAACAACTTGCCCAGGAGACCACAAGTTAGTGCCAGGACCTGGGATTTGATCCTCTGGGGTCTTGGCCTGAGGCCACCATGAGCTTCCTGCTTTTTCTCTGGAGAGTCTGACTTCAGATGGCTGCCAAGCCTAGGGAACTTCTGGGGGACTTGGGGCTTGGGGCATCCCCACCTTTGCTGGCACCTGGAAGATAACCCAGGCTGGCTAGGCTCTCCACAGCCGGCCATGGCCCAAGGGAGAGGCTCAGGAGGCCCTGCCCTTATAAGGACAACAACTCAGCTATGATGAAACTTTTCTGCCTCCCAGCTGGGTGGGCGGAGGAAGGGAAATGACAGGCTCCAACAACTACAGCTGAGCTTGGGCCTCTGCAGGAACTCGCCCACAGCCTCCCCTCTCCCCTTCCTGTGTTGCGCTGTCAGGGGTTTTCCAGAGGGTCCCACTGGCTAGAGGGGGGAGGAGGAGCCAGGGCCTGGGAGGCCATAGTCCCTGGCCCAGGGAAGCAAAGATGTGCAAACTGAGGCCAAGGGAGGGGTCAGGACCCTTGAAGGCCCTATAGGAAGCACACAGTCTTCAGACTGGTCAGAGCCATCTTAGGGCCTGGGAAAGGGGACTGGTCGGCCAGCAGCACAACAAAATCCTATTCCCCTCCTCCCATAGCTGTGTTCTCGGGGTACTGTCCTCCCCAACAAAAATCACTAGCCATGCTAGCTAAGCATGGAATCACAGGCTATCAGGACAGACAAAGATCCTGAGACCATCCAGTCCCTCCCACTGATTTGTGGTTTTTTTTTTTTTAAAGAATTTATTTATTTGACAGAGAGAGATGCAATGAGAGAGGGAACACAAGCAGGGGGAGTGGGAGAGGGAGAAGCAGACTTCCTGCTGAGCAGGGAGCCGATGTGGGGCTCCATCCCAGGACCCTGGGACCATGACCTGAGCCAAAGGCAGAGGCTTACAGGGCTGAGCTGCCCAGGCGCCCCTCCTCCCACTGGTTTTAGAGAGGAGGAAGTAACAGCTCAGTGGGAGGACTTGAACTTGCCCATAGGTTGTGTTAAAATGTGTGTGTGTGTGTGTGTGTGTGTGTGTACATATATATGTACATGTGTGTATATCACATATTTAAATTGGGAGGCAGGGCTTTCCCTTGGTTTCCTATTAAAAGCTTCTTTTTAAAGAAATCTCAACGTTAGCTGAATAAAAGAACAAAGGACTTGTTCTACACCCAGATCTGGTTAGCTGTGGGGACTGGTGCTTCCCTGGAGACCCCAGCTGGGGCTGGCAGTGGGGTGAAGCCCCAGGCCAACAGAGAACCAAGTATGGCAGCCGTGAAATCGTCTCTGACCCTGCTGAGCACAATTAGTGTGACCTGAAGCAGCTGTTCAGCCTCCCTGACCTGTCTCGTCTCTCCCAGCAGGGTGATTTTGAGGATAAAACTAGACAAGTTATATAAAGTGCAGGGCCTGGCACATAGTAGGGTCTTAGTAAATGGGTAACAGTATTGTATGTTAGGCACCTACTTTCTATTGGGAGCTGTGTATTCCAAGAAAATGGGGTCCTTCCCCAGGTTGCTTGCTTCCCCAGGTTGCTGCCAGTTAGGGGAGGCAGACAGACAGACAGACACCTCCCTCCCCATGGTGAGCACAGTGGGATAAGCTGTGTTAGATGGGCACATTCTGCAGCAGCACAGAACAGAGCTCAACAGGCTTCTTTTGCTGAGGGAATCAGACAAGGCCTCATGGAGGAGGTGACTTTCGTCTGCACCTTGAAGGAAGAGTAATACTAAACAGAGGAACTGGGGAGGGCATTTGAGACACATGGAACAGCAGGCTACAGGAGTTCAAGCAAATTCTTTGTGTAGCATCCTGTAGGAGGAGGTGCTGAGGGAGGGGTGGAAGCCTGGGAGATGGGGGTGGGCAGAAGGCAGAAGGTTGTGATGTTCACCTGGAAAACTTGGACTTTGTCCTAGAGACCAAGGGAAGTCATGGGCGGGTTTTTTTTTTTTTTTTTTAAGATTTTATTTATTTATTTGACAGAGAGAAATCACAAGTAGACAGAGAGGCAGGCAGAGAGAGAGAGGGAAGCAGGCTCCCTGCTGAGCAAAGAGCCTGATGCGGGACTCGATCCCAGGACCCTGAGATCATGACCTGAGCCGAAGGCAGCGGCTTAACCCACTGAGCCACCCAGGCGCCCCCATGGGTGGGTTTTGAAGAGGGCAGACACAGGCTGTGGGTTGGAGACTGGAGGCAGGGAGACCAATTAGGAGGCAGCAATGGACAAGGGGTGAGGGCTTGAGCTGGGACAGCAACACAGGAGGTAGAGTAGAGGAGTAGAATCCTTCTAAGAGGTAGAATGGGGGTTTAGGGTCTCGTGGATGTGGGAGTGGGAGGGAGGGAAATCAATGACTTACAGGTGCCCATTCCTGAGACGGGGAGCAGAGTGGGGAAAAGCAGGCTGGGGAGAGGATGGCAATTGTGTGAGGGGTCCAGTGAGCTACCAGAACTGAGTTGGAGCAAATCTGAAGATCTTGGGCATCTAGACAGTGGGTGATTGAAGCCGCAACTATGGCAGAGTTATATCTTAGATGTTGTAGGATTAGATTTGAGCGTGACCTATAAGAGGCCATGGCGTCAGGAGAGTTCATCAGAGGCCAAACTCAGCCCTGGGGGAGTTAGGCCAAGATAACAGGGACACTAGTTTTCTCTTCTGTGAGTCAAGTCCAGCAGTAGAGACTATCCCTAGTACAGCAGCTCTAAGGTCACTAGGTCACTTAGGACCTCTTACTGTTCTGCCATCTTATCACTTGACTCCTACCTCATGACCTGCCAGCAACTTGGCTCCTGTCACATTACTTGGATTCTAACTGCTGGGAAGGGAGACAGGGTCCTAAGGACACATAAGGGACATACCTTCCCTTCAAAGATACTTTCTGGAAGTTGCACTTCTGCCCACCTCTCATTGGCCAGATTTTAGTCAAATGGTCACACCTAGCTGCAAGGATGATCCTCCAGTTTCTTGGGCTTTCTTCCTGGTGACCACGTGCCAACTGGAAATCAGGAGTCTTATTACCAAAGAAAAAGGAAAGAATGGATCTCTAGAGCAGCGTTCTTCAGTGGGGGGCCATGCTGCCCTCCAGGGGACATGTGGCAACATCTGGAGGTGTTTTTGTCCCAACTGGGAGTGTGGAGGCCAGAGATGCTGCTAAATGTCCCACAGTGCATAGGACAACCTCCAGGACATTTGGCCCAAGATGTCAGTGGTGCTGAGCTTGAGAAGCCCTGACCTACATGGACAATTTCTAGTCTCACTGCTGTAACCAGGACAGCATGAAGAGGGAGGAGACAAGTCACTTGTGGCCACGCAAGACACCTGTCCCTCAGGCCACAATATCAGAGGAGTTCAGCAGCTCAGACGTAGGTCTCTGGGGGTTTGTTACATTTTCCCCAGCTTGGAGGGGCTCCTGCCCTCACATAAAAGCAAAGAAGCTTGGTTTTTTTTTTTTTTGTGCCTCTTTGTTTCATTCATTTCTATATATTGGGCTCAGAAGTGCAGAGTCCCAGACTGGACTCTGAGGGAAGGGGCTCATTTAACACATGGGCATTTCTTTGCCCACCAGCCACCAACTTGGCTGCTGGTGGGGGAAAAAGCTCCATAGTCTGGGCCACCATGGCCAGGCTTTAGTTCAGTCCCTTACAGTGTGACACAGTTAGGACCTTTCCCCCAGCCTCTTGGCCACAAGCCAGGGCTGGGTGGTCAAGAAGAGGTCCCTGTCCCTGAATCCACAGAGATGCCAGGGCAGCTTTTCTGGCTTTGCCCATAGCACTGGGCTGGGCCTTTCTGTTCTTCTTCCCTCCCAGGCAGACTTCCAACCAAGTCAGCGTTTCTGGGCTCCTCCCACCTCCATTTCCTTCCCAGCCTGTGGCCTTGGGCCTGAAGGGAAGCAGACCTACCCCAGCTGGGGCCAATGCCAGGCCATGCTGAGGCTGAGGCCTGTGGGTCCCCAAAGTCCCTGGGATGTGGTATGGCTGAGATAGTGCCTATCAGTGGGATGGGGGTGTTGGTATGTGAACAGCTCTGACTCTGGGGAGGCCTATGGGAAAGAATAGCCCCCAAACCAGTCTGAACTGTTCAGAGTCTTTAATGAAGGTGAGCAAAGGTCTCCCCAGGCCAAACAGCCCCCTAGTCTTGTCTGGCTACAAAAGGCTCCCTGAAAGGAATTGGTCTGAGAATGGCCCGCTCGACCTAGGCTAGGATCAGTCCCTACTGTGGGTGTGGGAGGCAGAGTCTCCTCGAGCTCAGAAAGGGTTAAACTGCCACCTTCCAACCTGTTTTCTAGAGGCCCAGAGGGACTCTAGAGGTTTTCAGCATTTTCAAGTATCTGAGTTCTTCAGCAGGACTCATTTTGGATTTGACTGGTGGCACAGACCTTCTGCCCTGGTGACCTCTGACAAGTTGCCTGACTTCTCAGCTCCTCAGTTTCCTCATCTGTTCAATGAGGAGAATAACACCCAGCTGAGGGTTGTGAGGATTCCTATGGAGAGTGTCTGGCCCACAGGGGGCACTCAGGAAATGCCAGCTGCTCCTCTCATCAGCCTATCATCACACAGTCTCTCAGGAAAGCCTCGCTTCTCCTCATCAGAGAGTCCTTCCCCAAGCCGCCACTCTAATTCTTAGCACACAGAGTCTGCCGTGGGAGTGACCTCAGAAACCTGCATTTTACAGATGGAGGGACCAGGGAAGAGACTTGCCCAAGGTCACACACGAACAACATTCTTCTCCAGCTCTTCCAGGGCTCTCCTGCTGCTCAGGAAACGGACCCAGTCTTTTCATGTACACCCTTGTTGGCAAGAGCCCCAGCCACCAAAAGGCTGTTTTTCTTCTGTCCAGTTCAGTGTTGATGGCTGCAATCAGGAAATGGGGTGATGGGATGTCCTTTCCGACATCCTCCTGCGGGGCAACCTCACAGGGCTGGGCTTCCTGAGGCATAGCTGTGGCAGCAGCTGCAGGAGCTGGCATCCCCTCTAGCAATCAGTTTTTTAAAAAGCCAAGTACTGAGAACGGGGTGAGAAGGGAGGAGAGCTGGGGCAGATGTAAGTAGATGAACCTTTTTTTCCCGGCAGACAATGAATAGAGTTACTCTAGGGTAGATATGTCAAGAAACAGAGACATTAAACATACTCTCTGCAGTCAGGGAGAGAATTCACAAAAAGTAAAAGTCACTGACTACTACAGTGGTGCCTCTGGGTAGTGGTTCTGAACGTGGGAGAATTTAACTTTCCATCTGATACTTTTCGGTACTATTTGAATTGTTATATTATTATTTGCCATATGTGTATGTTATGCCTATTAATAAAATAGTTATGCCTATTAATAGGCATGTTATGCCTATTAATAAAATAGTTCAGAAGCAGGCAGGGGCTACTTGGGCAAAGAGGCAGTGTGACTCTCTTTTGTCTCTAGACTTCTTGGGTGTGAGTCCCTTGGGAAGCCCTTGGCCAGGCTGAGAGGGAATTCTATGTCAGTCAGACCTCAGCTGGGTCCTCCCTCCCTGACCCCTCAAAATCAGTTAGGATTGCTCTTGGACTGTTCAACCTAGAAAATTCAGCTATCCATAGGGAAAAGGAAAACTCCTACCTCACACCACATACTCCGGATTGGAGTAATGGATCAAGAACTTCAAAGCCAAACATGAAAACTTTTAGAAAAAAATATGGTATCTTTCTGACATCTCACTTTGTTACAATGAACTTCTCATCAAAAGACACCTTGAGTAAAGTGAAAAGAGAAACTAGAAGAAGAGAAATTATTTTATATAACCAAAGGATTAGTATTAAGAATATATAGGAAGGGGCACCTGGGTGGCTCAGTCAGTTAAGCCTCTGGCTTGATTTCGGCTCTGGTCATGATCTCAAGGTTGTGAGATCGAACCCTGTGTCAGAGACTCTTTCTCTCTCTCCCTCTCTATCTCTCCTTCTGCTCACACACTCTCTCTCTCAAAATAAATAAATGTCTTCTTAAAAACAGTATATAGGAAAAAATAGAGAACTTCTACAAATCAGTTAAACGAAAAGATAAACAATACAAGAGAAAAATGAGCAGAGGATATGAATAGGCATTTGACCAAAGGGAAAATGTGTATGGCTAATAAGCATATGAAGGCATACCCAACTGCATTAGCATTCAGAGAAGTGCAAACAAGCACCATAATGAATACTATTTTACATCCATTTGGCTGGCAAAAATTTCAAAGTTTGATAATACAGAGGTTGAAGGGGATATGGACCCTTCTAACCTCCAGAGAATCAGATGTCTTTAAAAATCGCAAAGAGCCCATACAGACATGAATGAATTAAAGTATCTTTACCTTAAACTTGGCTTTGGACATTTTGATTTTCTTGTTAGGGAATACTCTTGTATTATCCTGAGTGTCATTCGATAGGCTGTATACACTGGAATTCATAAGTAAGAAAGCAAGCCATACTTTTCCCTTCCCTTCTAAAATATCATGGGACCGTGTTTAAATAATTATTCAATATTCAACCTAGAAAATTCAGTTACCATCTTATATCATATTACATATTATAACATCTCTTAGGCAGTTATTGCGCATGTAAATGGCACGACCCCCTTAGAAAACAAATTTGACGTTTCTTATCAAGCTGAATATACACCTACCCAGCAGTAGATTAAATTATTTTTCCCATTTTACAGAAGAGGAAACCCAGGCACAGAATGTTTAAGTGCTCTGCCCAAGGGTATAGCTAGTCAGCAGCAGAGCTGGGGTTTGAATCAAAATGGCCCCAAAGCAGGAGAAAGGGCACTGATGGAGCGGTCCCAGACACAGGAGCTACTGCTGGCTGGGCATGAGATTTTCTATGACCCCAGAGGGGAACACTAAATGAAATCTCTGAAAACAACACTAATGTAGACATGAGATCCTGGCCTTCTAGGGAGCAAGGGGCCTTCCTGGGCGTCTGGCCTGGCTACAGTGTGAGTTCTGAAATAATCACAGGTGCACCGCTCTCCAGCCTCCATGCGGCCTGTGTGCACAATGAATGCAAGTGTAAGATGAAAAAGTGCTGCTCGATCTCTCATAGGAACCCACCCGATGGGGAGATAGACACGTGGGAGGCCCAGACAAGTGCTGTGCTGGGTGGGCCTCATTGAGGCTGCAGACACTGGGAGGCTAGGCAGGTGGGCACCTTTCCCTGCAACCCAGCTGTCTTGTGAACCCATGAATGCTCCGCTATTCTGCTGACTTGAGGATTACCACAGGCCTTGTACAGACAGGAAATGCAGGCCCAGAGATGACCATGGGCACACAGTTTGGGTGTGGTTTAGCAGGGTTTGGGATCCAGGCCTTCTGGGGCTAAACCCCTGCAAGATTCCCTAGCAGGTCACACTCCAGGCCCCCACGCTAACAAACAGTTTGAAAATGCCTTCCTGGGGCTCCTGCCTGGCTCAGTGGGTTAAGCCTCTGCTCAGGTCATGATCTCAGAGTCCTGAGATGGAGCCCTGAGTCAGGCTCTCTGCTCAGCAAGGAGCCTGCTTGCCCCTCTCTCTACCTGCCTCTCTGCCTACTTGTGATCTCCCTCTCAAATAAATAAATACAATCTTTAAAAAAAAGAAAAACAAACAAAAAAAATGCCTTCCTGTGAGCCACATGGGCCTGCACCTCCCGGCTTTCCTCCTCAGAAACAGATGTTTGATCCTTCCTTCTCCTCTCCCCTTAACAATGGTTGAGACAAACTGGTGAATCACATCTAAAGCAGAAGCAAGTCAGTATCATCTGGGGGCTGGGGATCATTCTGTGGGAGTTTGCAAACTCCTACCCATATTCTAGACCAGATTCTGCCTACAAGGGCCTTTGTGGAGATACGATTCCCACGCAAGGTAGGAACGTGTGGCAGGGCCCTCTGGTTAGATGGCTCTCTCCACCAAACACTCCCACTAAAGCCATGCCATTGTGCTGTTCCAGAAAGACTTTGCGGATGGAACTTATCAGCCATGGGTCCTGTATTATAGCTATGAAAGTGCTTTGAAAATGGCTATGAAACTTTATAAAGTGATTTCACATCTAAAAATGTTTTTGAGGGGCGCCGGGGTGGCTTAGTGGGTTAAGCCACTGCCTTCGGCTCAGGTCATGATCTCAGGGTCCTGGGATCGAGCCCCGCATCGGACTCTCTGCTCAACAGGGAGCCTGCTTCTCTGCCTGCCTGTGATCTCTGTCAAATAAATAAATAAAATCTTTAAAAATAAATAAATAAATAAATAAATGTTTTTGATTCTCATAACAGCTATGAATTTAAACACGGACAAGCACTTAAACTTGTCCATGCAGTAGATGAGGACATTGAATAAGGATCAGAGAGGCAGGGTATTTTGTAGCTAATCAGGACCAGCACTTGAATACGGATCTTTTTTTTTTTTGAATACAGATCTTTAATTCCAAATTCTATATACCTCATCTAACTGGGAGCTGTCCTGGACAGCAGAGGCTGAAGGGACACAAAACAACTGTTTTTTTTTTTTTCATTTTGTTTTGTTTTGTTTGTTTTTCTGTTGTTTGAACATATGGGTTTTGATTAGAAAGCAGAAAGGAAAGGCTGAGGGGGACGTGTTCTGGAGCAGGAGAAGACAGTGGCAGACCTGCGCCACACAGATGGGCACAAGTCCGCCACGGCACTGACAATTTGGGCAGGGGGAAGGGTGGCCTGGCAATGGGCAGGAGGCTGTACAGGAGGTGTGGGGGGATGAGCTCTGGGGAGTCAGAGCCTGAGCTCTGGCTGGGCCGCTTCCTGAGGCTGGAGGAGCTGGAGTGGACCTCTCCTCTAGCTTCTGTTTGTTCCCCAGGCTCTGCAGGCCTCCCAACTCACCGCCCATGTCTGTGGCCTGATTTCCAGCCAAGTGTCTTGTGAGCCTGTCAGTGCTGACCTAGTCACGCTGGCTCGTGACTGTGCTCCTCCTGCACACGAATGAGTCAAGAGGGGAAACAGGCGACTAAAGAGCTTCCGGGGGATTCCCACGATGCAGACGGCTCTGGGCCCTGGGTGCAGAAGGCCTGAGGGGCCTCAGAGTGCCTGGGAGGCCAGAGCTTCTCCAGGGTTGAAGGCCGGTCAAAATAACCCCAGACCTAATTTGGTTCCTCTCCTGCTGAGTGGTGTTAAAAAGAGCAGGGGCACAAAAGTCATGCGGGTGGGGGAAGGCCTGGCTCAGGGCTGAGCCCTCTGAAAGCATCTGGGGCAGTGTCTCTATGCAGCCTAGGGAGCTTCGCCTTCTATGTGAGAAGAGGCTGCACTTTCCCCTGAAGAATGCTGAGTAGAGCAACCATAGCCCCAAAAGACCCTCCTTTACTGAGACCTACTACCTGAGAGGCACTTTATTTGCAAATTTAATCAGGTTTTAAAAACTACATTAGATACAATTACATATACATGCTATAAAATACAAGACAGAATTAGACCAGGAGTTCTTAATCTGAGGTCTGTGGGATTCCCCAAAGATCTAAGAAGAGAATTCAAGGAATCGAAAAATCTAGAAGAGAAAAAAATACATCTTTATTTTCACTGACCTCTACCTGAATTTTTTCTCTTCAGTGATGTGACAACAAACCACAGCCATATAGGGAGGACCTGTGATGGTGTCACTGATAGAGTTACAGATATTTTCAAATCACCGTTATAGTTTTTCAGATATTTCAAAATATGGTTTACGTTCATCACTATTTCAAAACTACAGTAGTTATTAGACCTATTGCTAGATCTTGATATTTCATGCCTCAAATAGGAAGCACCATTACTACATCAAAAAAATTTGGGAGGGTGCCTGCATGGCTCAGTCATTAGATGTCTGCCTTTGGCTTGGGTCCTAATCCCAGGGTGCCAGGATCAAGCCCCATGTTAGGTTCCAAGCCTGATCTCCCTCTTCCACTCCCCCAGCTCGTGTTCCCTCTCTCACTCTCTGTCAAACAAATAAATAAAATCTTTATTTAAAAAAAGAAAAAATATTTTTGTTAAACATATTTTAAGTTAGTTGGTTTCCTCTATAAGCCTATGTTATTTTATTGTGTACATTTAACATTATTCTGAAATGGGGTCTATAGGCTTCACCAGATGACAAAGCAGGCTATAGCATACACAAAGGTGAAGAGCCCCTGACCTAGAGGAGACACCCCCATTTAAAAAGTAGATCCTGAGGTGCCTGAGTGGCTTAGTTGGTTAAGTGTCTGCCTTCGGCTGGGGTCATGATCCTGGTGTCCTGGGACTGAGTCCCTCATCAGGCTCCCTGCTCAGCACAGAGTCTGCTTCTCCCTCTTCCCCTCCCCTCTGCTTATGCTCTCTCACTCTCTCTCAAATAAGTTAAATAAATAAAGGGGCGCCTGTGTGGCTCAGTGGGTTAAAGCCTCTGCCTTCAGCTTAGGTCATGATCCCAGGGTTCTGGGATCGAGCCTCACATCGGGCTCTCTGCTCGGCAGGGAGCCTGCTTCCTCTTCTCTGTCTGCCTACCTCTCTGCCTACTTGTGATCTCTGTCTGTCAAATAAATAAATAAATAAATACATAAATCTTTTTTTTTAAAAAAAAGTTAAATAAATAAAATATTTTTTAAAATTTAAAAAAGTGGATCCTGAGTTTTTAAAGACTATTTTCCAGTTACATTGGAAACCTGAATGCCAGTCTGGTTACTTGACGTAAGTGAAATTCAACTCCCCACCGTCACTGGACAGTGAGCAATCCACAGTTCTCCAGCTGAATGCTTCTAACAGTCCATTAGCAGAAACATCTCCTGCAAACAGACACTCACACTGTTCAACTCAACTGAAACAGCCCTGAATCTTCGTTCTTCCTCTCCATGTACACTCACCATAATTAGACAATGTCCTGAGAGGAATGGTTGAGGAACTGGAGGTCTTTTGGCTAGAGGATAGGCTGCTGGCAGGATAACTGTAGGGGAGAGGATGCACAACGGCTCTTGCTTTCACAAAGGGTGGCACTTACATTTCTACAGGCGGCTCTGGAAGTCTAGCAAGGGCATGAGGTTGCAATCAGGATGGCCCAAAGGCCCAGATAGTCTGTCCTCTCCTTACAACCCACGTGTTCCCTTCATCACCCTCCCTCTTGGGCCCTGGTTCCTCTTGCTGGCTCCTCTCCCTCCTACCACAATGTGTTCTGGGAGACAGGTCCTGAGAGAGATGTGTGTGGATAGAATGGCAGACCCAACAGAGGGGAGGGTCACGATGTTGTTCAGGGGTTTGTAGTCTATGGTCACCCTTCCCTGGGTCTTGGTTTCCTCAGCTATAAAATGGGCATCATATCTGACCTTGCTGGCATGAACTACATGAGGTGGTGAGTGAGAAATCATTTATGGTGCTAAGGTAAAGGACAGCAGTAAAGAAAGCTTCAAGGGTGGCTTTTCCCAGGGGGTGGGCTTTGGATTTCAATTGGAGATCAAGTCTAAGTTGAAGACCTGACTTCTTTTCCAGTGGTGAGCTCTCCTTCATGCGGATGGGGAAAAGAGCACCCATTCAGAATCAGACTGAATCCTGGCTCTTCCTTGCCCTTTGTCTGGCATTGGGCAAGACAGCTCCCTTCCCTGAGACTCAGCTTATATAATAACAGGATCTACTCTCATCGTTCTTGTGAAGACTCAATAAAATCCTGTGTGAAGAACACTTGGCCCAGAGTTTGCAGGGAAAACATCCTAGAAATGTTTACTGACAAATAGGATCACTCAGTATTCCAATTCTGAGTGAGTGAACAGGCCACAAGCAATGAAGGCAGGCTGGGCAGATCCAAGAGCCAGGAATGGCAAGGGGCTGAAGGAAAATGGAGCTCCTCCCCAACCCCCCCAACAGGGCTTCCTCCTGACCAGGAAGATGCTGGTCCCCTGCTGCCCCAGGGGTTCTTCTGTGTTAGCTTTGGAGTGAGTTTACTTGACCTCCTTGATGACATGCCCCTGTGGGACTGACCCCAGACTGCAGGGTCAGCCAGGCAGGCCCTCTCTGGGTTCGGCATCCTCCCTTAGTCCCCTGGGTCCCGGAGGCCGGCCAGCTGCCTGGCCTGATGTTCAGCCATATGGAACTGGCTCCCTTGGCCAGGCCCAGGAGAGAACGCCCAGGGATGCAGTTGCCCCTTAGGGAGGCCCAGAGTTTCCCTCTTGCCTGGATGGCTCCTCAGAAAGTGAGCAAGGCTGAAACTGATACAGACAGAGAAGAGTAGGAACCGGGACCCAAAATGAGGACCTAAAACTGAGGGAGGAAGGGGCACCCACACATAGCAGGCCATGGGGAGAGCTTCAGCCTCTCCTCCAAGCTGACTCCAGGTGCCCAGTGGCTCCATTTCATACTTCTTCCTGCCTGCCTCCTTCCCCAGAAGCTCAGACGATTCCCTCCCCCACCCACATCTCCCTAGGACTGGCCCCTGCACACACACCTGAGCCCAGGCCTGCAGGGCCCCGAGGACTGGACAGGGGCACCACACTCAGGGGTCCCTCAGGTGTTTGCCACCAGGGTGGTCAGGCAGAAACCCGTATTCACTGCCTCCGACCAGGGGCTTTCGAGTACTGCTTCTAAAGCTCCATCCATTCACACATCATTTTCCAGATTTTTGTTACCTGAACTTCCATTTTCCATTTAATATCTTGCTTTAAATCCTTAATTCCTTTCAAAATTTAGTGCAGAGAAAGAAAAAAGCTGCAGACATCACATTCCCTGATTTTAAACTCTATTACAAAGCTATAATAATTAAAACAGTACGGTATTGGGATGAAAACAGACACAGAGATCAATGGAACAGAATAGAGAGCCCAGAAATAAACCTATATATATATATGGCAAAGCTGTCAAGGATATACGATGGGGAAAGGACAGTCTCTTCAGTAAATGGTGTTAGGAAAACTGGACAACAGAAACAAAAGAATGAAACTAGACCACTATCTTAACATATATACAAAAATTAACTCAAAATAGATTAGAGACGTGAATGTAAGACCTGGAACCATAAAATTCTTATAAAAAAACATAGGCCACAAGGCCTTTGACACAGGTCTTAGTGTAGGGTTTTGAATCTGACAGCAAAGGTAACAAAAGAAAAAAATAAAGAAGTGGGACGATATCAAACTAAAAAGCTTCTGCACAGCAAAGAAAACCATCAACAAAATAAAAAGGCAATGTATCTATAGGAGGAAATATTTGCCCCAGTCATTTATCTGATAAGGCATTAATGTCTAAAATACATGAAAAAAAAAGATAAAAGGGGGCAGCTGGGTGGCTCAGTTGATTAAACATCTAGCTTTGGCTCAGGTCATGATCCCAGAGTCCTGGGATGGAGCATCGCGCTTTGGGCTCCCTGCTCAGCTGGGAGCCTGCTTCTCCCTCTTCCCCACCCTTGCTCATGCTCTCTCTTACTCTCTCTCTCAAATAAAAAAATAAAAAATAAAATGAAGAACTTGTACAAAGTAGCAACACCCCCAAACAATTTGATGGAAAAATGGGCAGAAAATCTGAATATGTATTTTTCTTTTTTCTTTTTTTTTTTTTTAGATTTTTATTTATTTATTTATTTGACAGAGAGAGAGATCACAAGTAGGCATAGAGGCAGGCAGAGAGAGAGAGAGGAGGAAGCAGGCTCCCCGCTGAGCAGAGAGCGGGACTCGATCCCAGGACCCTGAGATCATGACCTGAGCCGAAGGCAGCGGCTTAATCCACTGAGCCACCCAGGCGCCCCTGAATATGTATTTTTCAAAAGAAGACATTCAGATGGCCAACAGGTTCAAGGAGAAGAAGCACAACATCACTAAGCATCAGAGAAATGCAAATCAGAACCACAGGGAAATACCACCTCACACTTGTTAGAATGGCTAGTGTCAAAAAGGCAAGAAATAAGTGTTGATGAGGATGTGGAGAAAAGGGAACCTTTGTGTACTATTGGTGGGCATGTAAATTGGTGCAGCCACTATGGAAAATAGTAGGGCAGTTCCTCAAAAAATAGAAAACAGGGGAGCCTGGGTGGCTCAGTGGTTAAGCGTCTGCCTTCGGCTCGAGTTAGGATCCCACGGTCCTGGGATGGAGCCCCACATCAGGCTCCCTGCTCAGTGAGAGTCTGCTTCTCCCTCAGCCACTCGCCCTCCTTGTATTCCCTCTCTTGCTCTCTCTCTCTCAAATAATTAAAATCTTAAAAAAAAAATTGAAAACAGAATTATCATACGAGCCAGCAGTTCTATTTCTGGGTATTAATCTGAAGAAAATGAAAACACTAATTTGAAAAGATATCTGCACTCCCATGTTCACTGCAGCATTATTTACAATAGCCAAGATGAAAACAATGTAAATGTTCATTAATGGATGAATGGATAAAGAAATTGTAGTATATGTATATAGTAGAATATTATTCAGCCACAAAAAGGACTGAAATCGCCAAAGATCTATTTATCTTGCTGCCACCTAAGACATGCTTCTCTCTGTAAGTCTCCTTAATAAACCACTGCTTGCCAAGCGGCAAAAAGAAAAAGGAATGAAATCTTGCCATTTGCAACAACACAGATGGACCTCAAGGGCATTATGCTAAGTAAGTCAGACAGAGAAAGCTGAAACCATATGACCTCTCTTACATGTGGAATCTAAAAAACAAAAACAAAAATTAAAAAAAAACCCAAGCACATAGAAACAGAGAAGAGATTGGTGATTGCTAGAAGTTGGGGGGAAGGGGGAAGAAATGGGTAAAGGGCATCAAAAGATAAACAAAAACAATTTCTTCTGCCTATTTCCAAGCAATAGCATCTATGAAATCTTGAGTTCAATGAGCTGATGTTAGTCAATGGTTTATGGTATCAGTAAGGATTCATTCAGGTCAACGGTACTCTATAAGTAGTTAATTAGGTTTGGGGGCAATCAAAAGTTACACTTAGATTTTCAACTGTGCCAGGGTTCTGCACTCCTGCATTGTTCAGTGATCAACTGTGCTTTCTAACTATATGACCTTGGGAAAGTCACTTAACTTCTCTGAGCTTCAGTTTCCTGATCTATAAAATAAGGATCCTCTCCCCTAAAGCTGTCACGGGGCATAGGTGGGAGCACTGAACATGGGGCCTGGCCAAGTTAGCTTTCTTCCTCCTCTCAGTCTTGCCTGCCTTCCCTGCAAAGATAACTTGAGCAGGAAACCTGGCCTCCTCAGCCATCACCCTCACCATAAGGAGCTGCTGCATTCAAGGGTAGCCTATTCTGAAGGCATGTCTGGGAGGAGCTGTTACTTTGGAACCTGTTCAGGTCTACCAATTCTAGGTTGAGAAGTGCCTCCTGGCCTCTACTCCAGGTCCCTAGGCTGCAGTATAAGCTCCTGCTCTTGTGCTCTGAGAATGAATTGGGGAGCTTCCTCCATGGAGGGGCAGCCTGATGGTATGGAAAGGCCTGTGGGAAGTTGAGTTCAATCCTGGCACTGCCACCATCTCACTTGCGTGCCTTGAGCAAGTCACCGACCTTCTCCATTTATGGTTTTCTCATCTGTAATACGAGGAGACCAGCCTTGACTGTGAAACCAGACTCTTCCCCGTGTATTCTCACCCACTGTAGATGGGGTGGGTAGAAAGGGCAGGGACTCCTGCCTTTTCAGATTGAGGAACTAATTTGTTTCTCTTCTGGTAGAGGATGTGGGAACTGGGAGGGAGGAGGTGAGGGTAGGGATAGGGGTGGAGAGGAAGTTACTGACGAGGGTGGGAGCCGTGCTGCTGATAAGCCCTTCCCACTGGAAACTTCCTTCCTGTCCCCTCCGTGATACAACCTCAAGGAAGAGGCTAGGTGCTTCCAAGGATGGCCAGGGAAGGGTGAGATCCACAGCATGAGGCGTATGCTCAGCGGGACATCTGGGTTGTGAGTGCTGTCTCCCTCTGAAGAGTGTACTCTGGGTGCTAATGTGGATCTCCGAAAATGAGGGAGCAGCAGAGTTCAGAGATCACCTAGTCTAACCCCCCACCCTTTTACAGAAAGGGAAACGGGGGCCCAGAGAAGTACAGTCACTTGTTTAGGGTCATGCCATGACTTGGCCACAGAATGGGACAAGAACCTAGGAGTCCTGCCCTCTACTTCCAACCTCCTGCCTTGCCTTGCCCACTTCTCGTCCCCTAAGTCTGTTGACACTTCTGGGGAGATGTGGGGCTTCTATAAAAATGCTCTAGTTGGGGGCACCTGGGTGGGTCAGTGGGTTAAGCCTCTGCCTTTGGCTCAGGTCATGATCTCAGGGTCCCAGGATGGAGCCCCATATCTGGCTCCCTGCTCAGTGGGGAGTCTGCTTCTCCCTCTCCCTCTGCCTACTTGTGATCTCTCTTTTTAAAAAAATGCTCTAATTGATTCTTAACAGGAAGTGTGGGCTTTTTTGCTCTGAATTAACAACCACAGCAGCTATACACATACACACAGACAAGCCCGTGTGTCCCCACAGACACACACTCATACAACCCCAAGTTTTTACACAGTTGTACCTGTCAGCCGCTAGTCACACAGATGGGGCACAACTACGCACTTCTCCCTGAGTGCCACGAGATGCCCAACTGGAGGCTCCCACTTTGTCCCCCTCTGACCTGTTTCACGCTTCCATAGTGGAAAGTGGATCTGAAAGTGGGGGAGCTGAGACACAGAGAAAAGAGGACTTTGGTGGGTAGTAAAGGGCCCCATGCCCCAGACAATCCTGGGCCTGGAGGGGCTGCTCATAGTTCACAGAAGAGACTGATACGGAAACCACTAATTTGTCATGGGACCCAATGGAGCTGAAGAAATGGAGCATTGAAGAGGTGAACTGACTTGCCCATGATGGCCCAGCATGGAAATGGCAAAGCCTAGACTGGAACCTGGGTCTGTCTGACCAAGAGCCCAGGTTCTTGGTCCCACAGGCACAGCTTTCTTCACATCAAAGTCCCTGATCTAGGCAGCAGCAACCTGTGTACCTATACATACCACAGAACTTCTCCTTGACAAGAAAAAGGAATTAGTACTAGGAGTCAAGGTGCGGTTGAGGGAAGCTTCATGGCCCTTGAAGCTGCCTTAAGAACAAATGAAATTTTATTAGAAGAGTAGAGGGGTTAGGGAAGGGCATTCCTAATGGAGGGAACAGCACAAGCAAAAAACAGTGCAAGAAAGTGGAAGGAACAGGGCACAGTGGCAATGGAGTGGGATGACTGGACAAAGAGGTGTGGGATCAGGGCTCTGGGACGGGGGTGGAGGATTGATGTGCATAGTCAGGGTTTAAGGGGCGAGTGCTAGGCGTTGCATTTGTGGGTGAGGATATCCTGGCAGGTGCTTCAGGAAAGGTGTGACTTTATTAGTCATGTGTCCCAGGGGCTCACCCTGACTCCAGGAAGAAGGATGGTAGTACATGGACGCAAGGACACAAAGCTGAAGCAGGGGGACCAAAGGGAAGCTGTTACAGGGGTCCAGGCAGAGGTCAAGGGTCTAAAACCTAGCCTGGGTCAGTGGGTTGGTGAGGACGGTGGGTGGGAGAAAAGAGACAGCCTGAGAACAGACAGGGGCTCTCCAGGGATTCAGGTAGGGAGGATTATGCAGCCACAAGGTGGAGGCTTCTGAGACCATCCAGTGCCCACTTCTATCCCAGCCCAGATCACTAGACTCAGACTGGAAGGCCTTTGAGTAAGTCTTACCCCTGCTCCAGACTCCCTGCCATTTCTAGGTTCTACCCCACCCACTTGCTCCTGGGGGAAAGCAGCAAGAATCCCCACCACAGGCAGTGCACGATTTTCTCCTTTCTCCACTATCCCCCATGTTCAGTCTCTCCACACAGCTGGATGGACAGCACGACCTGCTACCACTGGGTACAGACACTGGCTCCATGAGCAGTGAATGAGGGACTCTGCCCCCATGGATGGCAGTTGGTGCCTCTGGAAACCAGATGGGGCTCCTGTCGTCCTTAACTGACTGCCAGGATGGATCCATACAGTTACTGCCTGAACATGGAGTCTGGGGTGGTTGTGCTAATTGGCCAAGGTTGGTCACATGCCCAGCCTCAAGCTGCATGGGAGGCTGGGACAGGGAGCATCTGGCATGCTTAGTCTCAGTCGTGGAAGCTGGGCTCTTCCTCACGAGTAAAGAATACCCCTACACTGGAAGGGATTTCAGATGCTAGGAGACCAACACAAATGACAAACGTCCAATATTCTACCTTATAGGGATGTTAGTAAGAATTAAATTCTATATTACATGGAAAAGTGCTTTGTAAAGCATCTGGTATAAAGGACATGGCCAGTAAATGTTAACTCTCATTCCATTAAACTATAGAACTCCATGGTAGCAGGAAGTAGACTTTTTGCTCCTTGCTATATCACTAGGGTCTGGTGTGGTGCCTGGCATACAGCAGGAGCTTGACAAACATTTGTTGCAAGAATGTCTTGCTCCTCAAATCTGTGCTCTGTCCAACCTTTCCCTTCTCCCCTTTCTCTTTTTGCCTTGCTTGTGACCACGGCATTTTCCGAGGAGACATTAGCTGGAGCAGACAGAATACTGTAGGAGGAGTCGGGTGCCCAACCTCAGCTCTACAACCAGCTCACTGTGTGATCTTGGGCAAGTCACCTCCCCTCCCTTGGTCTGGGTTTCTGCATCAGCAAAATGGGTACAAAAACCTCTGCTGCTCTGCCCCATATCTCTGGTGTAAAGGACAAATGAGAACATGTGAGGAGCTGATCGCAAAGCAGCAAAAAGCCTTCTGCACCCAAGCAGGGGAGGAAGCAGCTGCTGAAGCCATCCATGAAGCATTAGGACTCCACCCCAGAGGATCTGTTTTTGAAGAGGGGCTGAGGGAGAATGCACTGGGGAAACGGCCTTCCTCTTCCCTGAGTGGAAAGGCCTGGTGTTCATGCAGTATCTGTGAACTGAAGCTATTTTTAGGTAGCATAACTGCGATTATGACAGGGCCTCTTCCTGAAGGGGAAGGGTGGGTTGTAGACCTGAGTCATCGGTGGGGCGGGCAGGCTGCACAGGCCAACCTAAGGGTACCCATGGAAGTCAGACCTATCACTCCCACCCCCCAAATTACTCCAGGCCTCTGCCTTCCTCAGATAGTGGCTCCAAAGAGGGCAGTGGGGCGTGCCACCTGCTCCAGGAAGGGCTAGGTCAATCATTGGGTTTGGAGCCTGTCAATCATTGTTGGTTTCCAATGAGAGGTGGGCTGTCAGCATCCCTGGGCGGGAACCTGAGGACCCATTGAAAAGGGCAGAAATAAATGGATGGAAAGGATGCCTGACCCACCCTTCCTGCTCCCTGCCGGGTTGGCCCGCTGGAATTAAAGGGCCAGCTAAGGTTTACTGGGCATGGACTGCATGCCCACACTATGGTTAGGGGCTTCATGTGTCCCCTTTTCCTGAAGTCCTCCAATACTGTACCCCTTGGGATAGGGGATTTGCCTCCATTTCATAGATGAGGGCACTGAGGCTGGGTAGGGACCTGACTGACAGCCCCACAGCACTTCTGACAGAGTGTGGAGTTGATGGAGCCAACAGGAAGGGTGATTATTTTCTTTACTGGAAAGACTGGGAAAGGCTTCCCAGAGAAGGCGACATTTGAGCTGGTCTCTAAACAATAAGTGGGATTTAGCTCTCTTGTGAGGCAGGGAGAGGGGAGAAAGCATGCATGTGACACGGGAGGGACAGAGCATGGGCAAAGGCTTGGGGGTGTGACAATGCATGGCTTGTTTGGGGGTGTCAGGTAGCTCAAGGTTGCTGGTGAGCCGCAGGGGTGGTAGGGCAGAGGGTGGGGCTGTAGGCCAGCCTACGGGATTTGGGCTTTTTGGGGGTTCCTGCAGAGCTATGCTGTCCCTAAGCATACAGGAAGTGCGGTCATGCAAAGGGGGGGTGGGTGGGTGGGGTAGCCCACAGCAGAGGAAAGCTAGATGGTGGCCTGCCTATAGGACCCAAAAGAAACCAGGTAGGTTTCCTGCCCTGGAGCATGAGTTCAGGCAGTGGCTGGGCCTGGTGGTTCCACTGTCCTCCGCAGGCCTATCCTCAGTCAGGGAGGCCAGCTCCCTGAGCCCTGCAGGGCCCTCTCTTCTTCCCTCTGAGCACCTTCTCTGGGCCAGTGCCACAACACACAGTATTCCCTTTATTCCTCACAGCCACTTGCAAGGTGACTATTATCACACCCATTTCACTGGGGAAGGAAACCGAGGTTTGGAGAGGTTCCAGGACACAACCTCTCTGGGTGACTTCACGGGGCTCCCACCATCATTCCCCAATGGAAGAATACTCCAGGTCCTGGTTGCAGTCAGGGGGACAACCACCTCCTTCCCCCAGGGTAAAGGAGACCCTGAGGCTGAATTCAGCTGTAACTTATCTGCTTCCCAGGGACAAACTCAAGATGTTAAATCTGCACCCCCTAGAGTTGCACAGTAAGCAGCCCTGGGAATGGAGCAATTTCTCTGGTGATTCTCCTCTCTCCTCTAACTCCACTCTTCCCCCTTTTACTGATCCTTTCCCTCGGAGCAGGGGACCAGAGGCCCGGTGTTTTACCAGGGAGGGAAAGGAAGGAAGGGCAGAGACAGAGGAGGAAGAGAGAGTGTGTGAAGGGCAGCAGAGAGAAAGGGCAGGACTCGTTTCTTGGCTCTCAGAAACTGAAACCAAAAGTCCTGGCAGGAGTCCATGTGAAAGGCAGGTCTGTAGCAAAACACTAAGGTTGCAGAGCTGTGCTAAGGGAGCAAAGCCACCATATCTGGGCAGCAGCCTTGATCAGAGATATTCTAGCCAAAACCTTGTGTTGCCTCTACCAGGCCTTGCTCCTCCATCTGGACAAGCAGTATACAAGGCAAGGGTGTTTTCTCTGAGGATTCACACAGCCGCTCCAGACCTAACAGTGCCCAGCACGGGGGCGAGGATCATTGCTGGAGCAGGCAGAGGGTGCTGCTCAAGCCAGTGAGTCACTGAATGACCTGGGAGTGGATGACCCTTAGATTTGGCTGGTGTTAGGGTCTCTGAGGACATACACACACCCATAAAGCTGGGGCAGGTGGCATCTGTGTACCTGGCCCTATTTCCCCAAGTCAAGCTTAGGACATGTGGAGTACCATGGATTTTTGTGACCCCCACCCCTGATTGTAAGAAGTCAATTCAGTGCTACCATATTGGATTCTTTGGGTCGTTCGATGCTTTATCCAACAATGGGACAGGATGTCCTAGAATTAAAACCCAAGACTGTCTTTAAAAATTCAGATTGTGTGGTCCCTATTTCTTGTGACCTGTATGATTCAACAAGCCAGTCGTGTCCCTGAATCTCTGGTGTTACCCCTCCTTGGCGGTTTCCTGAATCTTCTACATAGGAAAGGATGAGGCTCCCAGAGCACTGTGGCTCCCAGCTCCAGACTGGGCAGCCCCTGTGAGCTGAGACTATTTAACTCATCTTTGTACCTCCCATGAAGACAGGTGCCTCCCCTCCCCTGGGGATTCTTAGAGTATAAGCTCCTGGCTTCTCTATGTGTTTCCTTATGGGCTGACACCTACTCTATGTGGGCCTCACAGTGGAAGGGAAGAAGGGGACAACAGCAGGGGTGGGAGTAGATGGACGGCTCAGGGCACAGGGGAAACTGACTCCACCGTTTCCTAGCCTGCAGTCCTGGAGAAGTTCCATTTCTCTCTGAACCTCCGTTTCTTCACCTAGAGATTGGGATGATTTGAATAGCTCTTTTAGGGGCACCTGGATGGCTCAGTGGGTTAAGCCTCTGCCTTCGGTTCAGGTCATGGTCTCGGGGTTCTGGGATCAAGCCCCACATCAGGCTCTGGCAGGGAGCCTGCTTCCCCCTCTCTCTCTGCCTGCCTCTCTGCCTACTTGTACGCTGTCTCTCTCTGTCAAATAAATGAATAAGTAGCTCTTTTACTGAGCATGTACTGTGGGTCAGGCACTGTGTTAAATGTATTGCATTGAGTAACTTCTTCAGAAAGTACTTATGAGGATCTCCAATGTGGGAGGGACACCAGGAGGTCAGCTGAGGGAATGGAGATGTGGAGTGTTAGGTGACTGCCCAAGGTCAGATGCGGACCAGTGGGAGAGAGTATACCTCAGAACCCACTCTTATAACTGGCCATCAGTGCTAGATGGACCCCCGCGGACTTGGGTGGATGGGCCTGAGAAGATCTCAGCATGGAGCCGGCTCAGGGGATGTCTAGATGGTGGTGCTATTATCAGTGGAGGCCAGGTCTGGCTGGTCCAGAAGGCACTCAGCTGGTATCCAGTGGCTGAGGCAGTGACAACCTCGCCAAGTGACCCCACAGGATGTTGTGGGAGGAGGCCGTCCAAACCGGAATTCTGAAAGACCATGTCCAGCAAGAGGGGCCAAGGCTGACAAAGTCCCTGAGGAAGGGTTGGGCCACCCCTGGGCAGGCTCTTCACTTGAGGCCTCAGATGGCCCCACAGAGGCCTGGAGCTTGAGAGGAAGCCAGCCAAGAGAATGACGGAAGAAGAAGGAGGTCATGTTTGAGTCTGGCCCAGGCTGAAGTGTGTGGATCTAGGCGTACCCCCAGAAAGCTGGTCACTAGAGGAGCAATAGTCAGCTCACTGGGGCTGCCTCTTGGGATCTGGCTTTGCCCCTGTTCCCAGTGCCCCAGACCCAGAATCTACTCCTATCCTAGGGTCAAGGACCAGCAGAGAGATGGCCCCAAGTAGAGGGGCTGAGATCTGTTCAAGAACCTCACCTGGAAGTGGCTGGTAGACCAGTCGGCACGCCGGAGAAGAGATGGGTCTGCGGCCCCCAGAGGGACAGACGTGAAGGCCAGGCTGGATGGGTGCAGGGCCGCCACACGAAACCTAGCAGCCCAGACAAGTCCAATAGGAAGCACCCTTGCCTCCTTGTTCTTGAACCCCCACATCTAACCTGCTAGCAAATCCTGTGGGCTCATGTCTTCCCTCCTGCCATCTCAGCCACCTGAGATACTGCAATAGCCCCTTCACTGGCCTCCCTGTTTCCACCTCTGAGCCCCCACAGCTGGCTCTCCACATAGCAGCAGAGCAATAGTGTTGAAGAACAGCCTTCTCAGTTGGGGCCTCCAGTGGCCTTACCTCCCAAAACCCACCTCTTTAATACCATGTGCTAATCCTCTCTCCTCCCCTCTGCTCCAGCCACTCTGGCCTCTTGCTTTTCTTCAAAACGTTCAGATATACCAGGGCACCTGGGGTGGCTCAGGCAGTTGAGTGTCCAACTCTTGATTTCAGCTCAGGTCACGATCTTAGGGTCATGAGATGGAGCCCCACGTTGGGGAGTCTGCTTAAAGATTCTCCCTCTGCTCCTCCCCCTGTTCATTCGCTCTCTAATAAATAAATAAATCTAAAAAAAAAAAAAAAAAAAAAAAAAAGTTCGGATGTAACTTTCCCTCTCCAGGCCTTTGCACTGGTAATCCCCTCTGCAGAGAGCATCCTTCCCTTAGGTATCTACACAGCAAACCATCTTCCTGCCTTCCTGCCCACGCAGGTGCCACTGTGTTTCTCATTGTTCCAGCAGAACACTGCACTCCAGTTAGGATTATTCGAGGACTGTTCGCAAAGGTGTGAGTGGGATGTAAGGACATCCCAAGGGAGAGTGCTATGCCCAAGTGCGGGGGGCATGGGGCAACTTTACCACTCCCAGGCTTTAGGGGGAAGGAAGGAAGGGGCTGCTGGAAACAGGAAAAAGAGTACTGTGGGAGAGGGCCCCCAGACAGGAGCTGTGACCCTTCAGCGAAGGAGCCAGGAGAACAAGCACCTGGCGCTCCTTCCTGGCCTTCCTTCACGGGGTCCCCACTGGTGAGCCAAGCTGGCAAATGGATGTTCTCCAGAAACAATGACTGCCTTCTCCGCTGCTCCCACCCCCAGCCCCCAAGTCCTTTTACCTCGCCCTCTAGTCTTCCGAAGCACTTATCTCCTGACATTTCACATTTTCACCACAGTTATTTTATGTCTATCAGCTCCAGAAGGACAGGAATTTTGCTCTACTGCATCCCAAGGACACAGATGGGCACATAGCAGGCACTTAACAAATGATCAGGGAATACACGAGTGCCACTCAGTCTCCCTGGGTGCCTGTAGGCAAGCCTCTGGGCCTCTGCCTGGGTAAGGAGGAGCTGGATGCTGCAGTCTGAGGCCCCGGGGTGGCCAGAAGCCAGTGGAGCCCAGCAGGGTTGGGAAGGCAAGCCGGAAGGCCTGTGCCCAGAGCCACCACCCATACCTGTGGTTCCCAGAGCAGATCCCTGCCTCTCCCCATGGCTGTGATGTTGAGACCAGTAGGATGGTCCCTGGCCAAGGCCTTACTACTTGGTTTCTTGAACAAGGTGCTGCTCTGTGAAATCTCCTACTTCCTGAACCAGCTCTCTGGGGTAACATCTGGCCCCTCTCCTGGGCCTCCAAGGAATGTTTCCTTTAGGGAGGCCAGAACTCACCCTGCATGGAGGTCTGGGATTGTACCTTTGGGCTGTTTTCTAGGCATCCTTGGCCAAGCCTTGGGTTCCCAGGGACAGGCCTGTGCAGGGCCTACCTGACCCCAGGGTGCCCCTTGCTGGGCTCTTGGGCTCCCTTCCCTACAGGTGCCCAGGGTACTGGGGCCTCCCTGAGATGGCACTGCCACCCCTCAATAAGCCCCAATGTCCTACAGAATAGAAGACCGGGGGCACCTAGGTGGCTCAGTGGGTTAAGCCTCTGCCTTCGGCTCGAGTCGTGATCTCAGGGTCCTGGGATTGAGCCCCTCATCGGGCTCTCTGCTAAGCAGGGAGCCTGCTTCCCACTCTTTCTCTGGCTGCCTCTCTGCCTACTTGTGATCTCTGTCAAGTAAATAAATAAAATCTTAAAAAAAATAAAAAGAATAGAAGACCCAAAACAAAATGATGACCAGCCCTGCCCTCCAATTGTAAAATTGTGCATTTTCTCTAAGGGGTTTATCAATTGAAAGCTATTTCAAGCCAAATACCAACACGACTGGGGAGGGAGCTTCAGAAAATGATATTAATCTTCCTCTGGAAAAATAAACATTTGAAACTAGCACGAAAATTCTGAAAAAGGGAGGAACACACCACACAAAACCCAGAAGTCTTAAAGTAAAACACTGATTATTTGAACACGTTTAAAAAAAAAAAAAATTAAAGGGGCACCTGGGTGGCTCAGTGGGTTAAACCTCTGTCTTTGGCTCAGGTCATGATCCCAAGGTCCTGGGATTGAGCCCCACATCATGCTCTCTGCTCAGCAGGGAGCCTGCTTCCCTTCCTCTCTCTCTGCCTACTTATGGTTTTTGTCTGTCAAATAAATAAAATCTTAAAAAAAAAAAAATTAAAAACCCAAATGGAGAAAAGTTAAAAGACCAAACACTGGGAACACTATTTGTAAGAGAATGTCAGACAAAGAGCTAATATACTTAATATACACATTTTAGAAGTCAACATGAAAAAGAGGTAACCAAATTAAAAAATGGGCAATTCATAAGGAAAGAAAAATTCCAGATGAACAGTAAATACATGAAAAGATGCTCACCTTCACTCATAATGTAAGAAACAGATAACAAAGTAGCAATGAAATGCCATTTTCAACTGCCAGATTGGCACCAATGAAAGGTTTTACAACGTATAGTGTTGGTGAGGGTATGGGGAGACAGCCCCAAACATTGCAGGAATGTAAACTGACCAGCATTTTGGAGGGCAATTTGGAAATAGCTACTGTGGTGGAATAAAGGTGATCATAAATTCTTTGACAGTTCTCCCATAGAGAAAGGAGGTCGGCTATCCTTTCCTTTGAATTTGGGCTGGTGTTTATGTTCTCTGGCCAATAAAATCTAGCAAAAGTGACACTGTTATAGTTCCAAGCATATCCCTTAACTTGCCCAGCAGGTTCCACATCCTGCCTCTTACCTGAACTGCAAAGACCAGCTGTGAGAAGCCCAAAGCATGCAGGGGAGTCCTGGAGGGTATGGCATCACTTGCAGAGAGAGGTCAAGAAGTGGTGAGGCCTTGTCCTGTGAGTGAGGAGGCTGGCTTGGCAGAGAAGCAAAAATAAACCGTCCAGCTAAGCCCTTCCTGAATTCCTCACCTGCAAAATTGTGAATAAGATAAAGCGGTGGCTTTAGGCATTGTATTTGGGGGTGGTTTGTCCTACAGCAATAAGTAACTAGAACAGCTATCCAAATTTAAATTTACACTTTGACCCAGCAATTTGACTTCTATGAATCTAACCTACCAAAATGTTTGCACGATGCACAAAAATACCTGACCAAAGAGGTTCATTGCAGCAATGTTTGTGATAGGTAGCACAATGCTGGAAACAAGCTATCTGTCCCTCACCAGGGGAAAGGCTAGTATACCTAGTTAATGATATATACTGTACCTACTGAAAACCTGAACCAAGAAAAAGTGCTCTCTGTAGTCCTATGAGCCTAGAGTGACACACAGAATGGTTAAGAGTATGGATTCTGACACTGTAAACACTGGTTCTGCCATACGTGATCTGTGAGACTTAGGGAAAACTGTTTAACGACTCTATTCTATAATTTCCTTACTTGTAAACTGAAGATGATAATCATAGCACCTCTTTCAGAGGGCCGTGGTGGGAAATAAATGTGTTAAAATGATAAGCCTCGTGTTGCTCTGTGCAATACGTACTTTGAAGATGGAAAGGGACCGAACTTAAAGTGGGTTGGAGCAGACTTTTAATATTCTTAACGGGCTGCAAAGCAAAGGATCTGCCATTTTGCCATCCTGAGATGGGCAAGGGAGATTTGACAAAGACTGAAAGGCAGCAGTGGGAGAATGTTTTCAGAGAAATGGACTCACACTATACTCCCTGTTCTGTTTCTTGCTATCTCTTAGGCATTCTTCCTACCTCAGCACTTATAGACCCATTCATTTCTTTTTTAAACAACTGCTCAGTATTGCCTTGTATGGCCGCACTCAATATATTTTCATCCTCTAGTTTTTTCCGGATTTACTGAAAAAACAAAAACAAAAAAACAAAACTGACCTACATCACTGTATAAGTTGCCTTAAACTTTGATTTACATATATTGTAAAATGATCACTAACCCCTACTGGTGGACTCTGGAGTGTTTCTTCTTTCCTACAGTTACAAACAACACCGCACCAAATGTCCTTACACATTTATTTTTGCCCTAGCACTGCTATGATTTCTGTAGAAGATGTGGATTCTTCAAAATGGAGTGTAAAGTATATATACACCTAAAAAAATTCTGATGGCTCTGATCAAATTGTTTCAATATCTGGTCCCATTCCCCATTCCCACTGCATTTGTTTTCACAACTCTGTCTCTTTGTGCTTATTATTGTTATTTTTTAGATGAACTTTAGTATAATTTTGCAAAGTATTATATGGCCTTGTTTTTGAATTAATACAGCAACGAATCAAGTTCCATTGTCTGCCTTGAAAAATTCAGTCTGGTAGGGATGGGGGTGCAAAGAGGTATCCCGTGGCTGGGGGTAGTAGCTGCAAAATAAAGCAGTCACTCCATCAAGGCTATAGGGCTGGCACTGAAGGCTGGACCATGAGTTTTAGGAGCCCCCAGGAGAGAGCAGCACTGGGGTCTGAGACAATTAGGGAGGCCTCGGAAGAGGTTTCGTGCCCAGCCTTTGCACTGGTTCCAGAGCATTTTTTAGAACGCTGACTCACTGAATGCTCACGGTAGCCCTTAGCATTAGGTGGTATTATTATTTCCACCTTCCAGATGAGGAAACTGAGGCCTAGAGAATGAAAGTCTTGCCCAGCTCCAGCCTTTGAGCTCTTGGCTTCCCTTTTCCTCTCTGTTGATTGTACTTTCCCTATCCCTGCCTCAGGACAGTGCCCGTGGCGGGGTGGCCTTCTTAAAGAGGCTGGAACGCAGACCTCCCAGGCCACACCGCGCTGCCCCACCTCCGGGCCCACAACTCCCGGGCAAATGCACATTACCCTGGCCGGAACCCATCTCCGTCAATCGCCAAACTCTGAACAGCATTATTGTATCTTGGGCGCTCAGGCTGACGAAGGCCTGGGACTCTCCCGGGAGGTCCTTAGTGAAGGGGGAAGTCAGGAAAGTGGGAATTAAACTGGCAGCTCACCCGCCGATACCGAGTCCTGACATCCCAGCAACTCTGCCGCCTTTCACCCCGCCCCCCAGGGGCCAAGTCCTTGCCTGGCGGCCAACCGCCTGCGCTGCGATTCTGGGGAAAACCTCACAAAACAGAGTAGCAGGAAGCCGGCGTGGAGAACCAGCTCCGAGAGACTCGGAGGCTGCGGGCAGTCCCACTTCTCCGCGAGGCTCCTCGGTGGCAGGCGGACCCAGCCAAGCTCAGGTCAGACTGGCGTCTGTAATTCCCCGCAGCTGGCTCTCACGCTCCTCCCGCCTCGGTCGCGCTAGTGCGGGAGGTGGGGCGGAATAAGGTGCGCACACCTGGGACAATTACGGTATTTACCGCCGGCAGCTCTTGGCCGGCTCTGGCTCCCCCGTGTGTCGACCGCAGGAACTGCAGTTGGGCCGAACGGAGAAGTTGCGCAGCTGGAGAAGCTGCTTGAGCGGCCGCCGCCTGCCTTTCGCCCTCGTCTGGCTCCTCCAACCCCGCGTGCCTGCTTGCTCTGGTTTCTAGGGTTGCCCCCAAAGCGCTTTTCTTCCCGGAGAGCGCGCGCGCGCACCTGCAGCCGGGGTGCCCTAAGGACTCACACGGCAGCGCCACGTGGACCACCCAGTTCGCCTTCGGAGAGAGGCATGCGGGGATTTTACTCGCCTGTTTTCAGTGTGTCCTTGGGAGAGTCATTAACCTCTGCACTTCGCTTGCCTCCTCGGTAAAGTGGAGCTTAAATTTACTGGGTCTTACCTCACAGGGTTGTCCAGACGATTCAGCGGGTTAGGTGGCAGGTAATGATTACCACCATAATAAGTCACTCGCTGTGTGCCAGGGACGGCTTTAGGCATTTTGAAAGGACCCTATAGAAAAGTATCACCCATAGATGAAGAAATTGAGATTTAATGATTTGCCCAGAGTCACATGGCTGGAGAGTAGCAGAACGGCGACCAGACTCAGGAATATGAGTACACAAGGGATGGGAAGTGTGGGTGGGGTCCAAGGTTTGTAAGTTTAGGGGGGTGCCCAGAGGCCTGAAAATTAAAACAGCCAGCCTTCGTTAATCAATGCTTTCTTGCTCTAATGAATTATTCATCCCATCTTAGTATCATGCTTGCATGGGCAGGGAACTAAAAGACCATCCAGGCTGACTTCCTTGTGAAGATGGGGAGAGCCTTCTCCAGGGTCACATGGCTGGGCAGAGCAGAACAGAGCTGGACCTCAGTCCTAGCCCTATGCTGGGGCTGCTTCCCCCTTTCCTTCCCCTCTGGGTAAGCAACACTCAAACTACCCACTCCGTACTGGCACTTCTCCAGGGGCTGCCCACTGGCCACTCCTGACCTTACTTGGTAAGAACCTTCTGCCATTCCCCTCCTTCTCCCTTCTCCAGGCATTCCAGGCCTCTCTCCCCTGAAGGACTAATGGCTTCCAAGTGCTGACACATGACCAGTAAATATTTTGCCATTGTCTCTGTGTATTTAACTTTTTTCCTTTTGTTAGAATGGGGCTAGCTGGGGGACCTGGGTGGCTCAGTGGGTTAAGCAAGCATCTGCCTTGGGCTCAGGTCATGATCCCACTGCCTTTTGCTCAGGTTGTGATCCCAGGGTCCTGGGATCAAGCCCTGCATCAGGCTCCCTGCTCTGCCGGGAGCCTGCTTCTTTCCCTCTGCCGTTCCCTCTGCTTGTACTCTCTCACGCTCACTCTCTCTCACATAAATAAATAAATAAATAAATAAATAAATAAATAAAATCTTAAAAAAAAATGTGGGGCTAGCTATGGTAGCTACACTTGTGGTGAGCATAGTTTTATAAATTGTATAAACTCATCAGATTGAAATTAATGTAACATTGTGTGGCAGCTATCCTCAACTATACTCAACTATACAAAGAAGGAAAGAGAGAGAAAAGGGCTTATATATAAATATAATATATAATGAGTGATTTCTAGTGTCATCTTTGGGCATATGAATCATGGATGTATTTTTCCTTGTTTGTATTTTAAATTTTCTTTGGTAATGAACAAACATTACTTCATGAGTAAGACAAGAAATAAAACTTGTTTCAAAATCCTTTCAAGAAAAAGGCCAACAATAATAAAGAAAATGAGCTAGAAATGAGAATGGATTGTTCTCAGGAAAAAAATGAAAATGGTTTTTAAACATAGGCAAGATCACTGACTTTGTTCGTAATGAAAGAAATGCAAATTAAAATTACATACATGGGCTGCCTGCTCAGCAGGGAGTCTGTTTCTCCCTGTCCCTCTGTCCCTCCCCCTGGTCATGCTCTCTCTCTCTCTTTGTCAAATAAATAAAATATTTATTTTAAAAGATAAAATAAAAGATTTTATTTATTTATTTGACAGACAGAGAGCACAAGTAGGCAGAGAGGCAGGCAGAGAGAGTTGGGGGAAGCAGGCCAAGCAGAGAGCTCGATGTAGGACTCGATCCCAGGATCCTGGGATCATGACCTGAGCAAAAGGCAGTGGCTTAACCCACTGAGCCACCCAGGCACCCAAATAAAATCTTTTTAAAAAGTTATACTGAGTTACCATCTTTTACCTATCAGATTGGCACAAATCCAAGTTTGACAGGATGTCCTATTGGGAAAGTTGTGAGGAAACAGGCATTCTCATATGTTGCTGATGGAGTACAAAACAATACAGATTCTGTGGAGGGCATTTGGCAATTGCTAGCAAAATCACATTTGCATTTACCCTTTAACACAGCAACCCTGCTTCTAAGAATAGATCCCATAGATGCAGTGGTTAAAAAAAAAAAAAAGCCAAATGATAGATGCATGAGGCTATTCATTGTAACTCTACTATAATAGCCAAAGATTGGAAATAGGGCAGGTGGCCATCAGAAGGCACTGGTTGGCTAAGCCACACAATGGAGGACTCTGAGGCAGCAAAAAGAACAAGGAAGATCACAACAGACCATTGCAGAGAGATCACCTGGGTGGGTTTTTCGGTGGGTAAAGGATTTTTACAGTAAGCAAATCTGTAGAGATAGAGGGTAGATTAGTGGTTGCCTGGGGCTCTGGTGGTGACAGAGGTGGGGGCAGTGAGAGCTAAAAGGTATGGGGTTTCTTTTTTTGGTGATGAAAATGTTCTAAAATTGAATGGTGACGAGAATACAACCCTGAACAATACTAAAAACCACTGAATTGTACACTTATATGTGTGGATTGTATGGTGTGTTATATCTCAAACTTGTCAAAAAAAAAAAGGCAAAGTGAGACAACTGTGTATAATATGCTATTGTAGGAAAGGGAAAGTATATATCTATGTCATGTCACATATACATATATATGATTTAAATTAAACAATGTAAGGGTAAGCAACAACAACAGAAAAGGTTATTGTGTTGGTCAGGGTTCAGTTAGAGAGCAGAATCACTCTGAGATTACAGGATGGGGGCTTTATCATAGCAATGTGCTTTGCACGATTGTGGAAGGAGCTGGTGAAGACAGTGACTGCAAGGGGAGGGAATCAGAGGAGTCACTAGCCGGTCAGTCTGAGAAACCCAGTATGTCTAGCTGCCCAAATGGATCCACAGCGGAAGGTGCAGGGGCCTCTGTTGGAAGCTGTGGGTCTGCCTCTGAGCATCATTGGTAGCCAGGGGCTGCTTTGGTCAGGAGGATCATTAGAGGGGAAGAAAAACTAGATGTGAATGAAGGAGAGCAAGAACCAACTGGAAACTACTGGGCTATGACAACTGACCGTGACAATCTTCAGAGACTTGACTTTGAAACTATAAATATTTTACATAATTATTAAACAAAATTAACATTTAAAAAAGCAAAAATGAAACAAACTTCTGATTTTTTTTCTCCAAACCTATGCTATGTTGAGTTGGTGACATAACCACACAGGTAGGAACTATCCCAAGTGATCTCAAAACAGTAATGTGATTATAAGCCCTTAGTGGGATATATTCAAATGACAAGAAAATCCTTTTTAAGTAGGCTTCACGCCTATCAAGGAGCCCAACATGAGGCTTGAACTCAAGACCCTGAGATCAAGACCTGACCTGGGATCAAGAGTCAGACCGACTGAACCACCCAGGCACGCTCCCTCTGCCCCCTTTTCAAGTAAACCTTTCATTCAACATGGGGCTGAAACTCACAACCCTGAGATCATGAGCTGCACGCTCTAGGGACTGAGGCAGCGAGGGGCCCCAACAAGACAAACTTTTAAAAATACTTCAACAGTGTTCAGGAATCATATTGTTGGTTTTTATGTTGGAATTGTTATTCTGAAACTTTTGTGAGTATATTGTGGTTAAAGTGAACGACGAATTATGTTGCCATCACTGAGAAGTGGGACTTCCAACATAGGAGAAAGAAAATACAGATGTAATTTTTATAACATTAGGTAAAAACCCTGTTGTCTTGAATTTGAGCTTATAGTCATTCAGTGATGAGTATGAACTAGTGATGCATTTTATCAGGAAACAAACAAATGAGACATTTCCTAGCTCTATCCACTGGAAGTTCCTAGAAATAAGACCAACCCAGTAGCAATGATCATCCCTAGTGCCCAGACTGTGGTCTCTCGATATCTTTCCTGCTAAAAGGACCCAAGACTCCTTGGGTCTAGAAATGGCTGATTCTAGGTCTGGGGCTGGGAATGGGCTGGATCAACCTGGAGTATCTTGTCACACCAGAAGCAGGGAAGCTGTTAAAGACTACTGTGGTTGACACAAAAAGGTTTAGTCTCTGGTTTGGCCAAAGAGGCCATAATTTGAGCGTCAATAAGGAAAATAACTTCAGAGGATTAAACACAGTGAATATGGGCGAATATAAATTTACTTCAATATAATGCAGGGGAAAGAAGGATGTTAACCAAGACAGTTAGCAGCTGAACCTGGATGATAGATATACGGGGTTCATCATATTATTTGCTCTACTTTTATGTATATTTAAATTTTTTATAGTATTCTTTTTTTTTTTTTTTACAAAATTCCTATCTCTTAGATAAGGCAAATATGGCAAAATTATATGTGATACTATTCTTTCAACTTTTCTGTAGATTTGAAAATTTTCTAAGTAAAACATTAAGAGAAAAAAAAAAATCTGTCTTGATACTTTTGCCTCAGCAAGAAGCCTCAAATCTCAGACCTAGGGTCCAATGCCTTGGAAAATAATGCAAGTCTTTTTTTTTTTTAAGTGGGAAGGAATTCAGGAAAGTTCAGATTGTTAAAAAAGAAAACCATAGGCCCAAGATGGTGTCACTTTTGCTCAGTCAAGACACCAAACAGCAGCTGAATACCTAACCTAAGTGCAGTTTCAACCTCCTGCAGAAACATAGTCTCTGTTAAATCAGTCAGGGATTTTCTGGTCAGCACCAATGAGGTAAATCTGTCACATGAGCCCTCTCCTTGCTTCCAGCAATCCTTTCTTTTCTTTTGTGAGTAACGTCCTTGTCCCACCCGCCTTCCTGTACAAATGACAGACAAAGCACATGTCTCCCTTCATTGATGGAAGCCTTGAACATGTAGGTTTGAAGTTCCAAGTGGTCCTTGCAAGGAGTCCAGATACTGTTAGGTTTTCCTCCTAGCTCTGACCTTGCTGGATTTGGGGACTGCTACATTTGGTGCTCTGAGACCATAACATTTCTCTCAGTTCCAAAGAGCTACTAAAAATGGAGCCTAAGTTCTGGGTTGTGAGGCAGCTCCCTGAGGCAAAAGAATCAAGACAAAGACATGATTTTCTCTCTCTCTCTCTCCTTTTTTTTTTTTTTTTTTTTTTTTACAATTTTATTTATCTATTAGAGAGAGATCATGAGCAGGGGGGAAGGGAAGAGGGAGAAGCAGACTCCCTGCCCAGCATGGAGTCCAATGTGGGATTCCATCCCAAGACCCTGGGATCATGATCTGAGGCCAAAGGCAAAAGAGGCTTAACCTCCTGAGCCACCCAGGTGCCCCGATTTTTTTTCTCTTAATTTTTACTTAGGAAAATTTCAAATCTACAGAAAAGTTAAAAGAATAGTACCATATATTAATATTTTACCATAGCTGCCTTATCTAAGAGATAAGAATTTTGTAAAAAAAAAAAAAAAAAAATTACTGTAGGGGCGCTTGGGTGGCTCAGTGGGTAAAACCTCTGCCTTCAGCTCAGGTCATGATCCCAATGTCCTGGGCTTGAGGCCCGAATCAGGCTCTCTGCTTGGCGGGGAGCCTGCTTCCTCCTCCTCTCTCTCTCTGCCTGCCTCTCTGCCTACTTGTGATCTCTGTCAAATAAAATAAACATTTTTTTTTAAATTACTGTAGAAAATTTCAAATATACATAAACATAGAGCAAATAATATGATGAACTCCATGCTAGTCTGGTGTTCCGTTTGAGTATGAAATGATGAGCAATGAACTCTGAATAGGAATAGGGAGACCCAGTGTTATTTGTGTGTCCCAGAGTTACAGATTGTGACTGCTCGGGAGGCAGAGGCTGCTCGAAGAGGGACAGTGTGGGTAGCGATGGCAAAACTAACATTGGAAGATGCACACTTAAGCCGGTCCAAAAATGACAAAGAACTAATTGTGGAAAAGGAAATGTCAAGTGCAAAGATCCTGAGGCAGGTCAGGGAAAATTTCATTCTGCTGAAAGGAATTTAACAAGTTTAATTTTATTGTTTTTTCCTCCCCCAGGGAAAGAGGGCTTCAGCTACCTTCATTTGACTCAATCTGTTCTTGACTGATTGATTTGTTGATTAGGTTCTTCTTATCTCTTCACTCAGGCAAAGCTGCCCTGCGGGCAAGGCATCCTGTGACTGGAACCAAAACTACCACCCCCTCAAGCAATAAGGATTGCCCTGGTGACTGCAAGCCTCCAAGACCAACCCCACAACAGTGACTGACCTGACCTTTACTGCCCACCTGCACGTACCCACTGACTTTTGCCCCACATTTTCCTTATTTAAACTTACAAGTATTCTCAGCACTAAGATTGGTCTGTGGGTTGCTGGCCTGTGGTCTTCTGGGTGTTGGCCTCACGGAAATTAATTCCATTCTGGTTTCATTCTCGGTCATTTCTCTGCCTCTGGATTTTGTCAGTGGCCAGGGGACGAATCTGGTCTGCTTGGGACCCCTGGAGTCAGGTGCCCTCACACCTTTAGGCCCCAGCTACATGAGGACTGGAAAAAAAAAAAAAAAAAGACATTTGAAATGATGTGCATCATTACTAAGCTAAATAGAGCTCATAAATGAGTATCATTGACGTTATTTTTCCACAGTCAAACCAAGTTTTCCATCACTTTGATATTTCCACCTTGTTTCTAGTAGATGTTAAGGTCAATCACGTGCCTCTGTCACACAAACTCGTACAGGTCCTGTAGCCACCTCACATGCCCTACCCCCAGCCCTAGCACTATGCTCTCAGGCTCTCTCTCCACCTCTGTTGACTGTGATGGTCTCTGATTTACCTCTTCTGTCCCCCAACCCCACAGTCCCTTTAGCATTAGGGAAGCAGCATGTGTGTGTGGAACTGTCTTCTTTGAGAATGACCTGGGGATCATCAGAGTGAGCGAGCACTTGAGTGAGTAAGGGGGTGTGTATGTGGTGTGTGGGGGGTGAGATTGAGGGCTGGAGAAGCAGGGTGAAAGTGGGCTCTGCATACCATCAGGGAAGGAAAAAGGCAGAGCCAGGGTTTGGTTCCCCCAGCTACCTTCCTCCAAATATCCCCCCCAAGATAGAGTGGTATGAACACCTAAGGCTCTGGGGCCTTGTCCAAAGTGGCCCATCAGATTTTGCATCTTACTCCCTTGTTCATTGAACCATGGTAGTTTTAATAAAAATGCAACTTTTCTACCCTTTCCCAGTCATCGTGCAAAATTTAAGTCCCGACGATGGCTTCCTGTACTCTTCATTCTCACTGTGTATCCCAAGATATGAGTATCCTAGTTGAGATGCAAAAAGCAGCAGCCACTTCATTCTGCCAGCCCAGAGCTATGGCTATCACTGACGGCAAGTGGGCAGGTGTGCCAGCCACCCGCTCCCTGGCACCTCTGTATCCATCTGGGAGGCCAGGGCTTAGAGAGAGAAACTGCCTGATGCCTGTGGCTTTGACTCCATCAGAATCTTCTCAGCCTGCTGGATGCTCAGGTTCTGGCTCTTGAACGAGACCACCTTGAATGAGAAGCCTGGCTCTGCCCTTTACCGATGTGAGTAGGGAGAATTATTTACTCTCTTGTGCTTCAGTTCAGTCTCCATAATATGGTGATGCCCATTTCACATAGGATGGTTTGGGGTACAAAATGAGATAATTCACACAAAGTGCTTAGCTTGAAGCTCACTAAGCGTTACTTATTATCATTATGTTATTATTCCCAAAGGCCATCCCAAATACTTCCTCCTCCAGGAAGACTCTTTGAACTTACAATAATGACTGAAAATTATTACCAGAGAACTAGGGGGGGGTTCCTTGTCTTGGGGTAGAGATGCCTGGGACTCCAGGATCCCTAAATCTAAAGGGCCGTAAACGCCTTCAAGCCAAAAAGGCAAAGAAGAGAAGACATGGACAGCCCCCAGGGGTCTGAAGTGCAACCCATTCTGATATGTTTAATGTGTATCTTTTTGTTTGTGTCTTTGCAATCTCTATTGTCTTGTGTGTATGCATTTATTGATATTGTGTTATAGTTCTCACTGGGTTGTACTTTTTCAGCTCAGCAGTGGGTGTTTAAATCTGTGTTGTGAACACACCTGGTTGTAGAGGGTGCTTTTAGATAACAGGCTTGAGCAAGGCCAACCCCCCCCCCCCCACCACCACCACCAAGGACCACCAGGCTGAATGCAGACAGGCTCATTAAGTGACCCACCTCCAAATAGCCCTAAGGCATCAACGTGCTACTTAAAACCAGGCACAATTACCAAAAAAGGGAAAACTCCTATACGTCCCCATACTTCCTCACTCCGCCCTATAACTATAGGTTCTTGCCACCACATGTGGTGTCCCCTTTATTGTCCTTGCAATGTATCCAATAAAGTTCTCTCTATTTTGTTCTGCCTTGGTGAATTCTTTCAGGGCCTGCGTCCCCAGCCCGCACCCAGTCCCCAAGCTGCATCCTGGTTCCTCATTTCTCTAGTTGCATAGTCACACTTTACCCACCCACTCCCTCAGTGCAGAAGCTCAAGTCTCCTTCAACTTCCAGCCACCACGAAACAAGGCAGCAAGAAATGTCCTTTTTTTTTTTTTTTTTAAGATTTTATTTATTTATTTGACAGAAATCACAAGTAGTCAGAGAGGCAGGCAGAGAGAGAGAGAGAGGGAAGCAGGCTCCCCGCTGAGCAGAGAGCCCGATGCGGGACTCGATCCCAGGACCCTGAGATCATGACCTGAGCCGAAGGCAGCGGCTTAACCCACTGAGCCACCCAGGCGCCCCAAGGAATGTCCTTTTACATGTCCTTTTCTGAGACTGGAAGGGAAAAGCTGCATTCTAGGGTCAAAGTTCGCTGTGTTCAGTTTCCCTCATGACTACGGGACTGTTTTCCAGAATAACTCCCACCATCCGTCCACCTGGCTGTGACAGCTCCTCGCTGCTGCCAAGGTTTGGAATTATCCAGCTTTCTGATTTTGCCAGTCTAATTGGTGTGATACCTCATTGTCATTTTAACTTGTATTTTTCTGATCATGAATAAATCTGCCCATCTCTTCATATGCTTACAGGCTTGCTGGGGTGTCTGTGGAGTCTGACTTTCAGTGTCTGGTGGCAGCTGAGCAGGCTCCTGAGCGCCGAGGATGGGGCCTGCAGGAGGCCTTACACGAATGTCCAGGGCCGAGGAGGCTGGGGCAGCTCCTTGGGCAGACACGCCTACGGGGACCTAAGGAGCCCGGAGTGGCCCCGCTCCGCTGGCCTCCCGTGTGAAAGGCGCGGAGCGGTGGGCAGGTCGAGGGAGCCGGAGGAGGCACCTTCATTCTGGTTCGGGATGTGGGGAGAGGCCGCAGCAGCTGCACCCACGTCGTGCTCCAGGGTCCAGGCAGGACCGAAAGCTCCGGAGAGGCGGCCGCCGCGCGCACCTCCGCGCTCCCGGTAGCCCCCGCGTCCCGACCCCTGCTCAGCGCCTCCTCCCCTCGGCTCGCGGCGCCGCGCCCACGCGGACACGCGGCGGGGCAGAAGCGCGCGCCTGGGCTGCGGAACCGCGGCATGGAGGAGCCCCTGGCGTGGGAGACCGACGGCCGTGAGTCGGCCGCGCGGTGGGGTCTGGGGGCGGACGCGGGCAGAGCCCAGGGGAGTCCCGCACGCCCGCGGGGGTGCAGGAATCCGCGATTGGCGCTGTCCGCGCGGCCACCTCGGTCATGGGCTTCTCTATGGCGTCCAAAGGAACGCGCACGGGACCAGGGGGAGGGATACTGGCCGCGCGTCCGGGACTCGGCGGCGCCACGGGTCCGAGGAGCAGGGAGCTGCCGCCGCGGAGACAGTAGCTAGAGGTTTATGCGAATAAGGTCATGCGATCCTGTATTGAGTACTTAATTTGTGTGCTAGGCCGAGCCAGGGCAGGGATGCTATTTGATCTTCACAGACGCCCTGCGGGTTGGATCTATTGTTATGGCCATTTTGCAGAAGAGAAAGCCGAGGCACAGGATGGTTAAATAAGTTAGCCAAGGTCACACAGCCTTTAAGTGGTAGAAACGCTGAAGGCCCCTGCTCTCCCAGAATGCTGGGGTTGGGTAGGGGAATGAAGGCTATACCGCATGGGGAAACTGAAAACCAGAGGAGCTGTGGTGTGCCGCAGGTGGGATGAGCTCACGGCACAGCATTCCTCACGGAGTATGCTCAGTGCCAGGGCCTCTAGGCCGGGTAGCGGCATCCGGTGGGCATGTGGGCATCAGCCAGCCTAAGAGGCTTTGGCTGCACTCCCTGGGAGAGAGGGAGGAGGACTGGGCTAGTGTCCTCCCTGGGATGGGTGGGGGACGGTGAGGGGCTCTATAGAGGTGCTGTTTCAAAGGGTGCAGGGTTCTTCCTGGGTCAGAGGATGACTTGAGTGGCCCTTAAAGAATGTGCAGCTATGGAGTATTGGGATGTGTGGGAGGGAATTCTGGGCAGAGGAGGCAGCATGGGAAAGGTCTCCAAGGCCAGAGCACAGTGTGTATTGGATGTGGACAGAAAGAAGATGCATGGGTTGAGGTGGATGGAAGGGATGAGATTACGCCTGATGAGTGCCTTGCAGGGTCTGCTTGCTCTCACTCACACTCAGTGCCCCTTTGCCAACACAAACCAGGCCACTTCCAGACTTCAGCTAAGAGAAAGAGAATCAGAGCTGGAAGAGATCTGTACAGATGATTTTCTTCACCTTCCTGCAGTTTTACAGCTGAAGAAACCGAGGCATCCAAGGGGTACATGGTTAGCCTGGGATCCTGCTGCTAGAAAGTGGCACAGTGGGTACCAGAATCCCCGCTTCTCTAAGCTCACACCTGAAGTGGAGCTCTTTTCCCCAACCTAGATCCTGGTGTTGTTCAGCCAAGAGGTTAAGGAAACAAAAGCTCAGGACTTAGTGCTTCCTGAAGGTATTTGAGATCCAAGAGGGATTCTTCCAGTAAAGCCCTCTCTTCCCCTATAGGAAAGGCACCCTCTTTAGAGGTGGGAAAGGGCGGAGCTAGCAATGGAGACCGCACTTGGAAGGTGGTGTTTTCTCCCTCCCCTGAAATATTGACCTGAAGCTGCCTCCCGCTCAGTGCCTCCCTCCCACCATTTACCTGAGCTTGTGGTTTGATTTTCCAGGGGACTAATGAGTCTTAACTGGGAGAGCATCTTATAGTTGAAAGGCCCCTGAAGAGATTTAATGATTTGTATGTCATTCATTCATTCAACAGATGTGTGCCAGGGCCCGAATTTGGGGATATAGCAGTTAACAAATCAGACAAAAATCTCCCCTGTCATGGCTTATAACAGTGGGGGAGGGGGAGAAGACAGTGAACCTAGTTAAGTATGTAAGTATAGCATATGTCTGTGGTAAGGGGTGCTATGGAGAAAAAGAATGTAGGGAGGTGGCTTGGGAGGATGCTTTCCTTGGTTGGGATTTCTTGGACCCTGAATTGAAAGAAGCCCCAGCTGGAGGGACACCAGAATGTATTCTCTGACCCTTTACCTTACAGGATTCATAGTGATGATGATGTTGGCACTATTTGCTAGATACCATAATAGGGGCTTTTCATATCTTATATCTAATCATTACTACAATCCTACAGGGCAGCTCACGTTCCCCATTTTGCAGATGAGGGAACTGAGCCACAGGATAATTAAATCACAAGGCCGGGAGACCTGGAAGTGACTCGCCAGAGTTGAACCTAGAGCCATGTGATTGCCCTGGGCCAGCAGCTCCCGAAGACCCTAGGTTGTATCTGTAAGGCCTCGAAAAACCCAAGACCCTCTCCATATCTGGAAAGCATATCTGGAAAATGGATGGCAGGCTTATCTGTCACTGAGCTCATGCTAGCCTTCCCTGCCCAAACACTGGACACCTCTCCTTAGATATACAAAGGGGCTGAATCTGGACATTCACATTGGACCAGACACACAGGATGTGGGTTTGGCAGCAATCAGACCACAGATTATCTGTCCTGTAATGACCATGCAAAGGTCTAGCAAATATTTGTGCCTTGTGCTAGTATGTCTAAGCCTTTCTGGGGGAGGGACAGGCATCTATTAGTCTGCTATGTGTCACTCATAGAAAGAAAGTTTTATGGATCCCTCCCTGCTGTGAGCTGTAGGTGGGTCAGCAAAGGTCAGATGTGGCCAAGGTCACCAAGGAGTTTGCGGTCCAGCCAAGAACGCCAGACATGCTCACAAGCCAAGAGCAGTCAGGATGATGGCAGTGTGGGGGTCTGGTGAGATGAGCCCAGGATGTCACCAGGCCTGGGTCCTCCAGGCCTGGCCACCACCCTCTGAACCCACCACTGTCCCTGGCAGACCTCAGAGCTCTCTATAGTCTGAGGTAATGATGCAGTGTTGAGGCAAGGGGAGCCCTGAGAGAAGGTAAATCAGGGTGGGCCACATGGCTGTATGTGAGAGGTGATGGCTGGTCAGGATTGGGGATGAAGGGAGAAGAAATGGAGGGACAAGGACAAAGAAGCCAGGTGAGCGTGCCTCTGGCCTTGCCCGAGCCTGATGAAGTAGGTGGCTCAGTACCTCCTGGCTGCCTTCTTCACTGGACACAGCCAGAGAAAAGGTAGTTATTAACTCCAGTGGGAATGAATTCCATCCCTTCCTTAAGAGCTGCTCTTGGGGTCATGAAAACTGGATGATGGGGGACCTCTGTGGGCCGTGATGGGCACATACCTGGCTCCCGTGGACAGTCTTACTGTCCCATCTTTAGGGTTTTGCTAAGTCCTGGTTATGTGGACTTGGGGTGAATTAGTGAAGAAGAGCAGCTTGTCTGGGGAAGTCCCTAACATCCGAAGGGAGGAGCGGCATCTCCACCTGAGTCCGAGTCCGAGCTGGAAGAACCCCTGCCAGGGAAACATTCCAGGCAGGGAGGAGCTGTTCACCCTTCCTCCTCACGCCGTGTGAGGACCCTGCCCCTCATCCCTCATCCCCTTTTCTGCCCCTTAGTGCTTCCTATGGAGAGGCAGCTCCATGAGGCCGCCCGACGGAACAACATCGGGAGGATGAAGGAACTGATGGAGAGGAGAGTCAACGTCAGGGCCAGAAACCACGTTCGTAAAGGGGCTCTTCCCAATCGGGAGGCTTGGATAGGAATAGTGCCTGCCGCAGTGATCACAGTGACAATTCCACACGGGAGAAACAGTTCATGGAGCCCAAGGCAGAAGCATTTGCATGTTTTAACTTGGGGGAGGCTCAGATTGTCCACATTGTCTCAAGGTCTTAGCAGTCTTACCTGAGGTCAGGGTTAGGCCTCCCAGCTGGGCTTGGGCAATTTGAGATCTTATACTCTTAACTCCTGTCACCCATCTGAAAGGCACACCCAAGGAACAAAGATTAGAGTCAGGAGGGCAGGGGTTGAAGGCCAGGAGACAGATGGACAGACAAATGGACAGAGAGGGGCAGAAGCCTGGAGGAACAAAGATGGAGTGGTGCCCGTGATTAGAAGTCCAGGAGTCCAAGACTATGAGAGGCCAGACCAAAAGAGGCTGAGCATGTGTGAGGAAGCAATTTAGCAGTTCAGTTTTCTGAGCACCCACTGAGTGTGTAAAACTGTTGTGGGCCTAGGTGATCCCCAGGGGTCAAAGACCAGGTAGGGAGGCAGACCCAGCCCATGGATCAGGCCGCAGGGCAGGCTACACTTGGGGTGGTCCATAGCCCTGCTGGAGGAGGAGGTGGGGAGAAAAGCCATTCCTTCGGACAGGGGCGGGGTAGTGGGGGAGACACTGGTGAGAGACCCGGGTGCCATGCAGGGTAGCTTCTCTCTTCCTTGGGCTTCTGGGTTCCAGGCTTGTCTTAGAGGAGATGCTGGCCTGGGTGGGAGGTCAGTGGAGGCTGAAGGGGTTGGATGCAGGATTCCTGACTGTAGCAGAGGCTGCTCTGTATGGGGTGACATGACAGGTGTGTGACCTGGGTCTTCCGAGCTTGTCCAAGGCTCAGTAATAGTAACAGGAATTCTCAGGTGCATCTGGTGCGGTTTGGTTTTCAGAGCACTCCGCCACCTGTTTCCTGGTGGTCCTCCCTCAGCCCTGGAGAGGTGGGGGAGGCAGGAAGTGTCGGTCCTATTTGTAGATCAAGACAGGCACAGATGAGTATAGCAAGTCACCTTAGCAAGTCACTATACAAAACAGCGTTTTATTCATAACTGGAGCCCCAGTATCCACTGGACAAACACTTGCACAGAAACAGGGACTTGTAGGATGACAGGATACTAAGGCCAGATCCATTCATTCATCCGTCCATTCATTCATTCATTCATTCGGTCAGTCCGTTATACTAAAGGGCTCCCCCTGGGTCGACACTTTGCTAGGTGCTGGGGACCAAGCAGAGCCCACAGCAGATGTGGTTCCTGAGCTCTTGGAGCTGACTGGTTGGGGAGAAGACACAGTGAACAGAGTCTCACAAACAGTTCATTCCCACTGTGATAAGCTGAGAGCATGTGGAGGCCAGAGGGAGCCCGTCCCCCCTGCTGCAGTCAGGCAAGGCTTCTCAAGGAAGTGGGATTTTTGCCAGGTGAAGACAGGCAGAGGGGACAGTAGGGGCAGAAGCTCTGAGGAAGAAAGACCATACAGAAAATTAGTGTTTCCTTTTGTTGTCCCCTGATAAGCTAAAAACTACGGTTCGTGGGCTGGCGGAGGCAGGATTCCCCCAGTCTTGCTCAGATGTGCTGAGGCCAAAGACCCTGATGACTTCCAGGGTGGTCTCACCACGGGGTGCAGGATCAGGCCCCTTCAGCCCATTCTGAAGGAAGGAGGGGACAGAACCCAGGCAGTCGGGGGGCCCTCAAGGACTAGGGCAGTAATCTTCTGACAAGTGGCTGTCCAGCAGGAGCAAAGACAGGGCAATGGGGAGTAGTCTGGCATTTCTGAGTTGTGGTGGGCAGGGCCTAGGGTCAGGAGTTTGTCCCAAGAGCTGTGGGAAGCTCTGAAGTTTTAGTGGGGGATGGATGGGTGTAGTCATGGTGTCTGACTACATTCGTTTCAGCTGCTTCCATGTGGAGGAGGAGGAGGGGGCCTGAGTGTCACCACCAGATCGGCTGTCCTGCAGCTGGAGAGATGGGGGGTGGGGTGGGGGACTGGCCAGGCAGGCAGCTGGTGCCTCAAGCTCTCCTGTCCCTCCTGGCAGGTAGGCAGGGTGGCCCTGCACTGGGCTGCAGGCGCCGGGCACGAGCCAGCTGTGCGGCTGCTCTTGGAGCACAAGGCTGCTGTGGACGACGAGGATGCGGTATGGGACCCTCATGCAGGCGCCCCTGTGCCTGTGTGCGTGTCTGTCTGTCTGTGTGTCCCAGAGTCAGGGAGGAGCACCAGCGCTCCCTCTGGGTCTGAGTCCACGGTCATGGTGGAGGGTGCGCTGATCCGCAAACACAGGACCCAGGGTGGACAGGGAATCCATCTTCAGGGGCCAGTGACACACACAGACCAGTTTCCCCCTGTACAGCCCTAAAGATCTCTCCATTTTCTAGAGTTTTGTAGTTCTCAGAGAGCCTTTTCAGTCCCTCAGGATACCATGTGAACAGGGAGAGAGGCGGGCTGTAGAACTGATAATTGGATGGATTGATAAAGGACTTATTAATAAAGCCATCAGGAGAGGGAACTCTCACGATATGCCACAAGGCTGTGGCCTGGCTAAGGCTTTAACCAGCGACCTGGATGAGGACGAACAGTCTGGGACTGCTGGGTGGCGCAGTGGGTTAAGCAACCAGCTCTTGGTTTCCGCTCAGGTCTGATCTCCGGCTGGTGAGTCAGCCCTGAGCTGGGCCCTGTGGCAGACTGTGCTCCACATGGAGTCTGCTTAAGCTTCTTTCTCCCCCTGCCCTTTCTGCCTGTGAACTCTCTCTCTCTCAAATAAATAAATAAATCTTAAAAAAAAAAAAAAAAAAAAAAGAAGACTGACAGTCTTACTTAACAAATTGACAGGCAACACCGTGCTGAGAGGGAGCAGTGACAGGGTCTACAAGATCATCTCTATAGGTTTAGGGAAAGGACTGGGTCTGACAATGACATTGGACAGGAATATATTTAAGAGTCTGAATCAAACATTTTTTTAAAGAATTACAAACTTCCTGCAGAGATATACCTTTCCCGGAAATACTCTTCTTTGCCTTGGCCTCTCTCTGCTCCCAGGCCCCAGCATGAGGGAGAGCTTGATGACCAGCTGGGGCTCTTGGGTGAGGCAGCAACATCTACCTTCTCACTTCTGCCCCATCTCTCTGCATTTGCTTGGGCCTCATTTAGAGGTGACTCTAGAATAAAAATGTCTGGGATCCTTAGCCTGAGTTTCCTGATAAAATACTGGAATCTCATGCAACCGGCCTTTGCCCACGGAGTCCCTCCATGATCACTGCTGTGCTCTGTTATTTCTTCCTTGAGAGAATAAGTGAGGAAAAAAGATATGCGGGAGACAGAAAGAGACAGCCACCTGGGTGGCTCAGTTGGTTGAGCGACTGCCTTTGGCTTAGGTCATGATCCCGGCATCCCAGGATCGAGTCCTGCATCAGGTTTCCAGCTCCACAGGGAGTCTGCTTCTCCCTCTGACCTTCTCCCCTCTCATGCTCTTTCTCACTGTCTCCCTGAAATAAGTAAATTAAATCTTAAAAAAAAAAAAAAAGAAACAGTGCTTTTATAAATCTTCTGTTTCCTTTGCAAATAGAAGTATATATATTACATATAAATAAGAAAGATTTTACTTATTTATTTGTCAGAGGGAGAGAGTGAAAGGGAGAAGCAGACTCCCTGCGTAGCAAGGAGCCTGATGAGGGACTTTATCCCAGGGTCCTCGGATCAAGACCTGAGCCGAAGGCAGACGCTAATAAGTATATTTTGAAAACTAAGAAAGCTGATGGGCATGCCTACTTTATAGATTTTATTTATTTATTTGACAGAGAGAGATCACAAGTAGGCAGAGAGGCAGGCAGAGAGAGAGAGAGAGGAGGAAGCAAGCTCCCTGCTGAGCAGAGAGCCCGATGCGGGACTCTTTGATCCCAGGACCCTGAGATCATGACCCGAGCCGAAGGCAGCGGCTTAACCCACTGAGCCACCCAGGCGCCCCAGGCATGCCTACTTTAGATAACAGAAGGGTGGAGGGGTAACAAGAGAGGGAGGTCCTGCTGTTGGGGGAAGGTCTTAAGGGATATGCCACAGGGCTCTGTCCTGGACAGTTCTTGGAACTAGGACATGGAAATCTCCCTGGGGTTCCCACTGGCAGGAAGCTCTGGCTCCCATGACTCTCCTCCCCCAGCCAGCCCTGAGCGTTGACCCTTTTCATTCCCTGGCTCCTGTGGGCTTCTCCCTGTGGACTCTGCCCTGTGAGTACTCATGCTTTCCCTCAGCCAGCCAGCCCACAGTCGCTGTAATTCTCCCCAGTGCGGGGTCATAGGCAGAACCCATGAGGGCAGAGGTCAGTGCAGAGGCTCTCAAGATCCCGGAGCACTTCACAGGTGTTGAGGAAGGGCATCCTGCAAACAGGTGCCGGGCCACCCTCGGAAGAGGGCCCAGACATTCTCTCAATGGCCGCAAAGGGCCTGTGGGCTGGAAGGCGCAAGGATGCAGATTTCAGTGCAGAGTAAGGAGGGAATTTATTACCTTGAGCAGTGTTTGTCAGTGTTTGACTCTCCTATAGGACAGCCTCCAGGCGGATGGCTTGTGCCTGCAGAAGTGCCTGTCTGCAGGCACAAGCCATCCGCCTGGAGGCTGTCCTATAGGAGAGTCAAACAGTGGTTCCCAAACACCAGTCTTCACCAGCCACAGCAAACCAGAAAATAAGAACAATGTAGTATGTTTTTCATGAAGCTGTATTTGCAAAGAGCATACTCTGAGATTAGTTTCTCCCCAATTTTTTTATGTTAAAATGTTCCTTCTTTATTAAATGATGGGGAGAATAGATGGTAGCTGTTATTTATTTATCCATCCATCCATCCAGAGACAGCATGAGTGGCGGAGGGGCTAAGGAAGAGGGAGCAAGAGAAGCCCAAGCAGGCTCCACACCCAGCGCAGAGCCTGATGTGGGCCAGTCTCATGACCCAGGAGATCATGACCTGAGCAGATATCAAGAGTTGGATGCTTAACCGGCTGAGCCACCCAGGCACCCCTATTTTAAAATTTTATTTAGCAAAAACAAAAGTTTGCAATAGTGTCTCAGCCTCTTAAAAAAATGCCACGGAGGGACACCCGGGTGGCTCAATTGGTTACGTGTCTGCCTTCTGCTCCGGTCAAGATCCCAGGGTCCTGGGATTGAACCTTGTGTCCAGCTCCCTGCTCCGTGGGGAATCTGCTCTTCCCTCTCCCTCTGCCTCCACCCCCACCCCCACTCGTGAGCTCTCTCTCTCTCTCTTTCTTTCTCTCTCTCTCTTTCTCTCAAATAAATAAATACAATCTTTTCAAAAATTTAAAAAATAAAAAAATGCCATGGTTTTTACGTTCATTAAGCTTAGCGACTCTCTGGCTTGGGTGGCACTTATGATCCCTTACGGTTGTATGATTTTCAGTGCGGACGTGGGCCCAGGTGGCACAGCCACACCTGCTCACATTCACCTCAACTCCTCCCCCTTGTCCTCTCCCCCAGTTTGGGATGAACGCGCTTCTCCTGTCTGCCTGGTTCGGCCACTTACAGATCCTCCAGATCCTGGTCAACTCTGGGGCCAAGATCCACTGTGAGAACAAGGTAAGGCCTCAGTGGGGAGCCCCCTTGCTCTCCGAGTCCCTGCCCCCTCTGTTCCCCTGCCCTGCTGCACTGGCCTGCCCCCACCTCTGCCATCTACCCCGCTCTCTTCCCCCTCCTTCTCCCCATATGGCTCTGCCGTCCCAGCTTGCCTCACCTTCTGAGGACCCTCCAGAAGCCCCAGCTGAACTCAGCCTGTGAAATTGGGGTACTTGCTGTTTCCACTGGGGCTGGGAGAGGTGCTCGGGTGCCTTTCCTGTCAGCATTAAAAGCCTCTTTCTTCTAGTGCCCCTGACCCACGACCACTCTATTATGTTGGGACAGTTTCTGTCCCTCTGGGCAGCCTCCTTATTCACACAGGAGAAATCAAAGTAACACCCTCAGAGGGTGGTTAGAAGATTTCACGGGAGAGGCTGGGGCCTCCTCCCACCTCCCGCTCGGCCCTGGCTCCCTTGTGGTGCGGTGAGGTGGAAGGAGTAAAGTTCTGGTTGCCAAACCCTGGGACCTTGGGCAAATTACGTAAGCATCCTGAGCCTCAGTTTCCCCTTGGAAAATGGGGGTGCTAGTCCTCACCTCTGAGCTGGGGGAGCAGCTCAGTGTTGTGTGTAAAGTGTTTGGCTCAGTGCCTGCATGTTAGGGAGCCTGGTGCTCCCGCGCTGCTCACCCGGGTGCTCCGGGAGGAAGGAAGGCCCAGGGAGTCAGAGTGCCAGGGATCCCAGCTCTGGTGTCTTACCTTTTCGAGGGTCAGTGGTCCTTATGAAAACGCAAAATTTCTGGACCAGAGCTGTCAGCCAGGAGTTCTCAATCCGGGTCCTTAGAGAAAATTCAAAGTGGAGGAAAAAAAAGGACATTTCTGTTTTCATTAACTTCTACTTAAAAATTGAGCATTTTTTTTTCAATGATGAAAGAATGCAAGAGTGGAAGGGGCATGGTCTCTTGAGGCCACAGCTGGGAAGTCACGATACCATTTCCACCATATTCTATTGCTCGGAGCCCATTGCCTTGCCAGCCTGGCTTCAGGGGATGGAGAATATTGGATCCCCTCCACTCCCCTTGTTGGGTAGAGTAGCACAATTCTGTTGCTTTGGGTTTTTCCAGGGGTGGGAGAAATAGTTGTGGCCTTTTTTTTCCCCCCAAAACTTTATTTATTTATTTGACAGAGAGAGAAAGATCATAAGTAGGCAAAGAGGCAGGCAGAGAGAAGGGAAAGCAGGCTTCCTGCTGAGCAGAGAGCCAGATGCAGGGCTCGATTCCAGGACCCTGAGACCATAACCTGAGCCGAAGGCAGAGGTTTAACCCACTGAGCCACCCAGGCGCCCCAGTTATAGCCATCTTTGCAAGTGGTCCCTCCGACTATCTTTCTATCCCTTGTTCAAGGTCCTCCCTGGAGGTATTCAGCCCACTTGCAAAGGAGCCTTGAGCCAGGCCATGGCTGGGCCACAGTCCCTTTGGCCCTGGAGATTTTTTTTCCCTGCTATTTACCTGACTCTGCTTTGCCAGGGAATGGTGATATCTAGAGTTTTACTAAACTGTAGACTGCATGAAAATTTCAGCAATTTTCCCATGAATGTCCTATGAAGTATTTAGTCATCTTGTCTCCTTACTCTCCTCCGATCTTGCGATAGTTTCTGTCTATCCTTGTTTTTCACGACCTTGACGCTTTTGAAGAGTTCCAGTCGGGCATTTTGTACGCTGTTCTTTAATTCCGGTTTGTCTAATGTTTTTCTCATGATTAGATTCTTATGATTAGATTGGGGAAAGAAAACCAGGGGTTAGGTGTCTTTCACTGCCTCCTATCAGGGTGCATAGGACACTGCCCAGTGACAAAGCAAACACTAATTAATTAATTAACTCTGTGCCCAACATGGGGCTTGAACTCATGACCCCAAGATCAAGAGTCACATGCTTTTCTACTGAGCCAGCCAGGTGCCCCCAAAACGCAAACAGTTTGGTAGTAAGTTTGATGTCCTTTAATCAGAAGAAAATATTTCCTGGATGGAGGGACTACAGCCCTTCAAAGCAGTTGAAAACTCTTCTCGAGGGATTTGGGGCAAGAACGAATTTCGTAGAGACCCAAAAGCAACAATCCAGAAATGGCAGGACTGGCTGCTAGGGGAATTTCCTTGTAAGGCGGACAGGTTCTGTTTTCTAGGGTAGGGGCAGTTAGTACCGCTGAATGTGTGTTAGGTTGTCACTGGTGTATGTTCCTATAAGTGCAGGCTGAGGTAGATTTATATACATAGATCGATAGATAGATAGATTTGAGAGAAAGAGAGAACACAAGCAGCAGTGAGGAGCAGAGGGAGAGAGAGAAGCAGACACCATGCTCACTGAGCAGGGAACCTGACAAGCAGGGTTAGAGCCCCGGACCCTGGGATCATGACCTGAGCTGAAGGCAGGTATTTAACTGACTGAGCCACCCAGGTGTCCTTGAAGTAGGTTCAGATTTGTGACCTGGGCCAGGTCACTGGGCAGCCTCTATTTTGTAGGTCTTGATAGAAGAGATATCAGTAACAATATGGCCTGTCACTGGTGATGTTACCTTGATCCAATTCTGACCCCAATTCCAATGTGTGTGTTTTTCCATATCACAAGTAGTTAGTTCAATTCTCAATGGACACTGACTGGGTGTCCCACAAATTTAGCCCAATTCCAACACTATCTGCCTGGAGATAGCATCAGATTCCCCTGGTTAAGGGCTCAGTCACACAAGACCACCCCCATTACAGAAGTCAGTCCCTCACCTGGGGTTCTGACCGACTGGCTATAAATCAGAGGTTCCCATGACCTTCTCATTAGGGTTGGTTAATTTGCTGGAGGGGCTCACAGAACTCATGAAACAAGTTTACTCACTGGATCCCAAATTTATTCCAAAGGATATTAAAGGACACAAATCAATAGCCAGATGTAGAGACACCTGGGTGAGGTCGCGAACAAAGGAACTTCTGTCCTTGAGGAGTGTGGGATCCAGCCTGTGGATGCATTCTTTGTTCACCAACCTGGAAGTTCTCCCAACCCTGTCCTTTTGCATTTTTATAGAGGCTTCATTTCACTGACTTGATAGATTAAGTCCTTGGTCATTGGTGATTGACTCAACCTCCAGCCTCTCTCCCCTCCCTAGAGGTCAGGGAGTGGGACTGAAAGTTCTAACCCTCTAATTGAATTGGTTTCCCAGGAAACCAGCCCCCATCTTCAGGTTACCTTGGGCTTTCCTTGCCAGCAAATTAACATAACAATAGACACTTTAATCACTCTGTACACTTAGAAAATTCCAAGGATTTTAGGAGCTCTGTGCCAGAAACAGGACGAAATACGTATTTCTTATTATAAACCATAATTTCACACTTGATCATGTGGTTATGTGGTCTTAGCCAGGTTTCTCCACTGGAATGTTAGCATTTTACCCCCTTGCCTACTCTATTGTTAGAAATTCTATGGTTTTAGGGGCGCCTGGGTGGCTCAGTGGGTTAAGCCTCTGCCTTGGCTCAGGTCATGATCCCAGGGTCCAGCTGATAAGGGGGGTGGTTGTTGTCTCTGCTCAGCGGGGAGCCTGCTCCCCCTCCCCCTCCCCTACTTGCCTCTCCACCTACTTGTGATGTCTCTCTCTTTGTCAAATATATAAATAAAAATCTTAAAAAAAAATTCTATGGTTTTAATTTGCATTTCAATAATGACTAATGATGTTAGGTATCTTTTTATGTGCTTATTTGCCATCCATATACCTTTTTTGTGTCCAAATGATTTTTTAATTGGGTTGTTTAATATCTCATTGATGAGCTTTTAGAGTTCTTTATAAATTTTGGAATCATTTCAAAATAAATTACAGACATCACTATACTTACCTCTAAATACTTCAGCATGCATAACTTTAACTAGAATTTAATTTCTTTACCTAAAATGAAATATAGAAATCTTAAGTTCATAGTCACTGAGATTTGACAGATTTTACTCCAGTGTAATCCAAAGCACTGTCAAAATGTACAACATCATTCAGTATATTGATTTTTATGAACCATCAATGGTTGCAATCCATTTGAAAAACAGGGCTCCAAACACTCCAGCTATAATGCAAGGCCTTGATAGAAGCTCTGGGCTATAAACGTAGGATTTGCAAATGTCCCTCACTTAAATATTGCTTCTGGGTCCAAGAGACCTTCTTCCAGCCTACACCTCTTTTGTGGCCACTTCTCCTCTGTTAAAAAACAAAATTCAAGTGAGTAAATTTAAAGATCTAATTGGCTTAATTCAATGATTCATGAATTGGGCGGCATCCCATCTAGCAAACAGAAGGGAGCTCTGGGGAGCTGTGCAAAATGAAAGACTTTTATAGGCAAAAGGCAGTGAGGCAAGGAAGTTATTCTAGCAAAGACTGGATTGTTTTAGGCAAGATCACCTTCCTTTGGGGGCCAGTGGTGGGGGTGGGGTGGGGGGGTCTGTCAGGTGGATTTCTTCCCCAGTGTTAACCAGGAAATTCCAGACTGACTGGTTAAGATTACTTATCTGGGGGCTCCTGGGTGGCTCGGTTGGTTGAGCGGCTGCCTTCGGCTTGGGTCACGGTCCCGGGGTCCCGGGATCGAGTTCCGCATCGGGCTCCCGGCTCCATGGGGAGTCTGCTTCTCCCTCTGACCTTCTCGCTTCTCATGCTCTCTCTCACTGTCTCTCTCTCAAATAAATAAATAAAAATCTTAAAAAAAAAAGATTACTTATCTGGGAGAGGCTGAGGTTGTAGTTAGGTTAGGAATGGTGATGTGGGTGGGCCTTAGCACAAGTGACTCCATCATGAGTCTACTTTCTCCTTTTTCAACACCTCCTAGACCCTGCAGACCCCATCAGCTCTCAGCCCTCCCCAAACGTGAGGAGGTGACCTCCTAGAGACAGATCCTGGGGACTTTAGTCACCTTATTTCTCATGTGGGGCCCTATAAAGACAAGCAGATGTTGTAAACATGGAAGAATGTTCTTGGGGGGGGGTATTCTAGGGACTGTCAATGCTGTACGACCTCACCTTACATCCTGAGTTATTTATCAGGGTATAAAAAACTTTCTGTAGGTGATGCTGTCCAACCCCCTCAGCAACCCACTGAGGTAGTCTGGGGTTATCCTGATTTAACCTAGGAGAAAATGGAGGCTCGTGGAGGTACAGATAACTTGTTCAAGACCGCACTGCACTGCTGACCAGTGCTGGAGCTGGGATTGGGACTCTGGCATCCTGACTCCCACCAGCCCCAGTGAGGCTGAGTGGGCACCTGTGGTGGCCCAGGGGCCCATCCCCATTTACATACTGTGTTGTTTCCATGGGAAAGCTGTGCTCTGGGTTGCAAACACTCACCGTCTGCGAGAGAGCCAGGGTGTGAGAAGGGCCCTCTTCATAGACTGTAGGGACCACCCTGGTCTACCACCTTGTTTTCAGGACGGCCTGACCTTACTACACTGTGCAGCCCAAAAAGGCCACGTGCCGGTGCTGGCGTTCATAATGGAGGACCTGGAGGACGTTCCCTTGGACCATGCTGACAAAGTGAGAGTGGCCTCGAGGCTGCTTGTCCTTCCCATTGGGTTTGGGGCTCCTGGGGCCACTCTTGCCCATTCCTTGAGTACATCCTTTTGAGCTATGGGTAGTGCAGATTGGACTCCACTTCAGGGAACTGCTGGTCTAGAAGGGGTGTTAGGGCACAAATGAGTGGGACACAGGAGGAAAATGGTCAGTTCCCTCAGAGAGGACAGGTTAGAGAGATGGGAACCACTGCTTCCTGCTTCCTAGAGGAGGTGGCATTTAGTGAGTAAACTGGATTTTGTTGGTAAGATTGGAAAGCAGGGAGATTTTGTAAATAGAAGAACACTGTTAGGGCTTTAGAACTGGAAAAGGGCCCTTTGAATGTGAGTTCAGATGGACTGGAATTTTGGGAGGGGGAGCCAAGGCCATGTTGGGAGCCCCTTGTGGAAATTTCTACCACCTCACGCCTTAGAAATTGGTCCTGTATTCAGCAGGCAGCAGGGAGCCACAGAAGGATTTCAGTGAGCTGGGGGTAGGGGGGGCGACCCAGTAGGTCTTGCTGGAAAGTTGGGTCTGGGCTTTCCAGGTCAGGTGTGAAAGGCAATGGAAGGGGAGAGTTCCTGAGGCAAGAGAGGCCCCTGCAAGCCCTGAGTGGGTGGCTAGGTGGGCAGTGTGCCTCCTACAAGGTACAGAAGGGTCACTTTCTTTCCTACCTGGTCAGCTGGGAAGGACGGCATTCCACCGGGCGGCCGAGCACGGGCAGCTGGATGCTCTGGACTTCCTTGTGGGCTCTGGCTGTGACCACAGTGTCAAAGACAAGGTACTCTAACTGGGTTCCAGGGGCAGTCCAAGCTCTGGGCTCCTGACCAGGGTGGACACTGGCATGCTGGAGGGGCAGACGGCTTAAGGACCAGAGAGGGTCTGATGTTTGTCCAGCAGGCATTTTTCGAGCGAGTGCTATGGGCCCGTCCTGTGCTGCGCTCACGTGAGGAGCCCAAAGATCTCTGAGACACAGGTTTTCACTCAAGGAGCCTGGGCGGCCACATTGGTAGAAAGTTGTGGCCAGCTGTGGGGAGCTGGGATGGCAAGTCTGTCGGCCGGTGGTGCTGCCAGGGTGGGTTTGACAGGATTTTGATGCCCTTGGGGCTGTCTGGTGCTGGGAGTGAGGAGAAGAGTTAGGGGATGGTGGTAGCCATGTACCTCCTGGTTATTTACCTTCTGTGTCATTTAGTCATCTAAGTGGTCATGACAGAAATAGGATGAAAGCCTGGAGGAGGGAGCACTTGGCGGAGGGTGGAGAGCTTCAAGCAGGATTTCACCAGTCTGAGGAGAGCTGAGGGCTGGGCCACTGGGAACTATCCTGAAAATGACTCTTATCAGTGGGCCATTGTGAATCATTAGGCAAGTATGTTGCAGCAAATTCCAAACAACGCTCCAATAAAGGGACAAACTCCATTATTAATCTTCTGATTAATGTGCTTGGCCGGGATAGAGGAGTTCTGTTTATAAGCTAATGATAGGCAAATGCACACAGGGGCTTAAAACGGCAAGTGTCCTTCACTGGGGACTAGTTCGACCTTCTCGTTTTATAGATGGGAGGTCCAGAGAGGGGGATGCTTTAGCCAAGGTCACAGAGCAACACAGAGGTTGGGCTGGGTTTGGAACCAGCAACCTGATGCCCCGCCCAGGGCTACTGCCTCCTGAGGCATTGAGCCCTTGGGGTTTGCATGGAATCCAGCTGTTCACACTCATCCTCTTAGTCCTGAGAATCAAATCAGGCTGATTTCCTTCATTCTGGAAAGGGGCTAAGCAGGTCATGCTCTGGGCTATGTTGTGATGGCTATTGGCCAGGAACCAGGAGCACAGAAAGGAGTGAAGGACAGCCCCTGCCAGGATGCATCTAGCTCAGGGGTAATAATAGGATTGCACTCAGGGTGCCAGGAGGGTGGGGGCACACAAACTGGAAAGCAAGAAAAGCCCAGCTTTGATCCTTACCCAGAATTTTGTAATCAGAAATTCTAGAAAGAAGCTTTCAAAATTGCTTGCCCATATTGGCACACCTGGGTGGCTTAGTCAGTTAAGCATCTGCCTTCAGCTCGGTCGCGATCCTGGGGTGCTGGGATCGAGCCCTGTCTTGGGCTTCTGTCTCACTGGGGAATCTGCTTCTCCGGCTAGCCTCTTCTAGCTTTCTTCCTCTTTGCTGGGACCCCCTTCACCATCTACTTGACCTCTGCAGAAAGATCCCATTAAAAAAAAAAAAAAAAAGATTTCTTTATTTTTAGAGGGGAAGGTGGGGCAGAGGGAGAGTGAGAAGCAGACTCCCTGCCAAGTTTGGAGCCTGATATGGGTCTCCATCTCAGGACCCTGAGATCATGACCTTAGCTGAAATCAAGAGTTGGACCCTTAACTGACTGAGCCTCCAGCTGCCCTGCAGAAAGATCCCGTTAAGAACAACCCCAATCTGCGCTTGGCAAGAGCCACTTCTGATACAAAGAGCAGCATGCCCTTTGCCACACCCAGGGGAGCCATCTCCCTTGGCTGTGTCGCATCACCTTTAGACTTCTCAAGTGTGAGACAGCCACCAGCCCTGTGGCTCTCAAGTGCCAGGAGTCACATGTCAGTCTCTCCATCACAGTATTTACTCATTGGACAAATATTTTACTGAATGTCTGCCACATGCCCCAGACCCTATTCTAGGCACTTGGGGAAACGCTGGAGAACAAAAATAGCAATCCCTGCCCTTGAGGTGTTTTTGTTCTAGCAGGAAGAGTCAGACAATAAACAATAAGCATAGTATACAAGCAAATTATAGTGTGTTAGTTTATCAGTGCTATGGGGGGAAAAGGGAAGGAAAAGTCCAGCAAGATCAGGTGATCAGGAGGACGGGAGGGTGAGAGTTGCAGGGTTTTTTTTCTTTATATGTATTTTTAAAGATTTTATTTATTTATTTGACAGACAGATCACAAGTAGGCAGAGAGGCAGGCAGAGAGAGAGAGGAGGAAACAGGCTCCCTGCTGATCAGAGAGCCTGATGCAGGGCTTGATCCCAGGACCCTGGGATCACGACCTGAGCTGAAGGCAGAGGCTTTAACCCACTGATCCACCCAGGTGCCCCTGAGAGTTGCAGTTTTATTTTAAGATTTTATTATTTGAGAGGGAGAGAGCACACACATGAGTGACAGCACAAGCGATAAGGGGATGGGCAGAGGGAGAAGCAGCAGACTCCCCACTGAGCCCCAATGCAGGGCTCGATCCCAGGACTCCGACATTGTGCCCTGAGCCAAAGGCACTGCCTGAGCCCCCCAGGTCCCCTGGAGTTGCAGTATTAAATAGTGTGGTCAGCAGGGCCACAGTCTTCAATGAGAAGCTACCACCTTGAACTGGGCCATGCAGCTGGCTGCCTGGGCACATCCTGAGCGCCAAGGACAGTCCTTGGAGCTGTGGCCTTGAGCAGGGGGAGGGGATGGATCTAGGATGGCTCAAGGAGGGACTGGCTTTAGACAGGGGTATGCAAAGTAGGGATTTTTTTACCCCCACGTATTGTGTCTGCCTTCAAGTGTAAGGAAAGACCAAGACTTGGACCTTGGAAGTGCCCCTGGCTGTAGTTCGAGGCATATTTCTCAGGGGCTGGGAGACATTGGCCCAGCATTTGGGGCTGCAGTTTTTCATAGACTTGCTCTGTGACCCTAGATGTGTCATTTCCCCTCTCTGGACCTCAGTTTCCATGTCTATACAATGAGGGGCATTTCCAGCAGGTCCCCAGGGCCTTCAAGGGTCTGTGATTCTACCAGTCCCTCGGGAGCCCTTCTGCCTGCAGGAGGGGAACACGGCCCTTCACCTGGCTGCCGGCCGGGGCCACCTGGCTGTGCTGCAGCGGCTTGTGGACATCAGGCTGGACCTGGAGGAGCAGAACGCGGTGAGTCACCGCCCAGAAGCGGCAGAGACGCTTGCTTGCTCCCTGCTTTCGAGGAACGGACGGCCCAAGGTGCAGCCTGATTGTCCCCTGCTAGAGGCTTCCTGGAGTGAGAAGGCATAGACCGAGGGCAGGGGGCGGGGCAGCTTGGAGGGTGAGACCCTGAGCAGGGATGTGGAGGTGGAAGCCAATGTATCACATGCTCCTCAACGTGAGAAAATCGGGTACGGGGCTCAGGGAACCATGGATAATGACCCAGACTGTCGTCCTCAGTAGCGTGACCATGGAGAGCTCCTAGCCCTCTGGAGCCATAGCGCAAGGGGTCCTCTCATCTGTCTGGCCTCAACCTCCCTGCCATCCTCACACTCGCCCCGTGTGTTTCAGGAAGGTCTGACTGCCCTGCACGCGGCGGCTGAAGGTGTCCACCCCGACTGTGTACAGCTGCTCCTTGAGGCTGGGAGCTGTGTGAATGCCCTCACCCAGGTAGTCAGTCCTCCCCCGGGGGACGGATGTCTGCCCTCAGCTTCTGAACCCTAACTCTAACCTTGCCAATGATTCCTAAATGTGTGTAAATAGGGGCCCTCAGGCCTCAGGCCCCGGGGGTCTGCTCTTGGCTTTTCCGCTGCTGAGCCCTGTGACCGAGGGCAAGTCACTTCAATTTGATGAGCCTCATCTCCCAGCTATAAAACGGGGACGCTATGTAGTCACGTTGTTCCATTGCTGGGAGGAGTAAATATACCTCCCAGCATTCAGGGGTGCTAGAAGCTTGACACGTGTTTGTGTCTTCTTATTGCTGGGTACTTGATATTTTGTGGGCCCCCTTTACAAGTTACTTCAGAAAAATTCCCCGTTATGCTGATGAAGAATCAGAAGCTTAGAGAGATCCAGTGACTTTCACCGGTCACAAGCCAGCAAAAAAGCCAAGCTGAAGCTGAAAAGCCTGTTCCCTAGACTGCAGAGCTCATGGCCTGGAAGGTTTGCCTTGCCTGTGCATGAGCCACCCCAGCGCCCAGAGCTGGAGCCCAGGACAGGCCTCCTCTCTCCCTCACTACTGACTCCTTAAGCAGCCACTGGAAATTCTCTGTGTGTCCTGGAACCGGGTATCGTGGCCTTAGGTAGGGAGTTGCCGTTTTTTGTTTTGTTTTGCTTTTTACTTTTAGATCAATGACAATCTCTCTTCATTGATTGAATAGCTTCAGAGTTTGGAATTCTCTATATGTTCTAAATTTCAATAATAAAGCAATAATAATAAATAAAATATAATAGCAAAAACAGTTTAAAAGCCCGGGAATTAAGATAGTATGTGAATAATGTTTAACACAAAAGAAGGCAATCAAGGAGAAACAGAAGAACAAAAAGGACAGGAAACATGTAGAAAATAAGTAGCAAAATGGCAAATGTAAATTCAGTAACATCAGTGTTAACCTCCCCCAAACGTGAATACTACTTCGTAAGTCACAAAACACTTAATTTGCAGAATTTCCCTAGCAGGTACACCTTGCTGCCCTAGGGTGTTGGGATGGGACCAAGAGTCACCCTGAGGGGGAAAGTAGCTGCCCCAGGGAAACCCCGTGCGTCCTCACATCTGCGTGGTGCTCCTCTTTGAGCAGCAGCCCTTTCTCTACGCCCAGAGCAGTGCTCGGGACTGGGAGGGGACGTAGAGGTGAAGTGTCAAGCCCTTGTCCCCAGCAGTAGCAGCATAGGAGTTTAGGGACCGGGGAGGTCGTGTCCATCTGGTGGACATGGGCAGGGCTGGAGCTGCCCACTGCCCTGGGCCCTGTGCTCTCGCCTTGGTTTGCAGTTTCTGGCAGGGGACACATTCTATCTGGACACCTCACCCCTCGCAGGGCCTCTGAAATGGGGGCTGACTCAAAGTGATTACATTTCCGGCTGGGAGGTGGACTAGTTCCCACTCACCCTGTGCACAGTTCAGACAGGACTTTGGGAGAGTGAGCAGCTCGTCCCAGTTTGCCTCACACTGCCCTGGTTTTCAAACTGAAAGTCCTGGGGAACAGTCTGGGCAGTCTGGGACAGCTGGTCGTCTAGAGGGGTCCGCCTGGTGGAGCGGAGCGGGGTAGCTCATGTGGGTTGCTGTTTGGCTGGGGGTGGGCTTGGATTGAAAGGGGGCACTCAGAAGGCCCATCGGGATGAAGCCTTGCCCCAGTGCTTCCCGGCTCCCGACTGGACGGCTGAGACCAGCTCTGGCAGGGTTGTGTGTACCAGGTACAGTTTGCTTTGTGCTGGCAAATCTTACTTGCTCCCCTCTTTGAAAACCTGAGTATACCCCGCATGTCTTTACCAGCCTAGGAGTTGTGTGGGCTTTGAAGTATGTTCTGCAGTTTGTGACAGGAAGTGGGGAGAAGCCAGGACCATGGTGAGCTCCTTTTACTAGTCACCAGGCCTGGGCAAGGCATTGATTTCTCCAGCCTCAGGGTTCAAGAGGGTAATCATCCCGGAGGGGTGTGTGTTTGTGTGTGTGTGTGTGTGTGTGTGAGAGTGAGAGAGAGACAGACAGACAGACAGACAGACAAATGGAATAATGGATACCAAAGCCCCACTGTGAGGGACTTTCAGGACAGGGCACTGATGCCTGTTTCCCTCTAGAAAAAACAGAGCTGTCTCCACTATGCAGTCCTCGGTGGCTCTGAAGACATGGCCCGGACCCTCATCCACGCAGGAGGCCACACCAACATGGCTGATCATGTAAGTGTGGGGGCCTGGGTTGAAGGGGTCCCCACTGCAAAGTCCCCATGACTTTCCTGATAAAGCACAGCACAGACAGGTGCTTTGGGCCCCTGGGGTTGGGATGAGTGCTAGGACTGGAGGGCCTGGTAGCTAGCATGAGGGAGGGTCAGATAAGCTTTTTTCTAGGACAGGGTTAGCAAACAAGGTGCATTTCCTCCCAAGTGAGTTATTCGCATGTGTTCTCCACTTATTTAGCCATTGGGACTTAGTGATGGTCTTTTATTTTACAAATCTAGCCTCTTGGCTGTTCATTTTTTGCTTATGTTGTGTGGTACACTCACAGGGGACAGTATATTCTTGTGGTTTAGACACAGACTTTGTTAGACAACCTGGCTTTGAGGCCTGGCAGGGCCTGTCACAAACTGAATGACCTTGAGCAAGTTGCTTTGACCTCCCTGGGCCTTTGTTTCTTTATCTTTAGGTACTATTATTAGTCCTATTATGTAAATGAGGAACTATCTATTGTTTAAATTAGAAAGGAGTCATTTCTTTTTCTTTTGTTTTTATTTGTTTTTTAGAGGTCATTTCTTAAATAAGCACTATATTTAAAATTAGTAAGAACAATATAGCACAGTTCATCGGAACAGAGAGAAAGAAGGCATCCCTAATCCCAGCAACCCAGTAAAGCAATGACTTTTCTTTATTCCCTTCCAGTTTCTTCATATGTGTACTAGTACCTCTAGCTATAAAGAATCCAGGCTAAGGCAGAATTCTGGAAAGGGGGATGCTTATTTGTTTTTAACCATCAAGACACCAGAATTTTGATTCGAGTCCAGTGGGAACTATCCAAAACTATGTTGCTAGCTTTTCTAGCAACCATTTTTTAAAATTAACATATAATGTATGATTTGCCCCAGGGGTACAGGTCTGTGAATTGTTAGTTAGGCTAACACACTTCACAACACTCACCATAGCTCATACCCTCCCCAATGTGCATCACCCAGCCACCCCATTCCTCCCCACCACCCTTCAGCAACCCTCAGTTTGTTTTGTAAGATGAAGAGTCTCTTATGGTTTGTCTCCCTCCCGATCCCATCTTGTTTTTGTAAGGTTTTTTCCGGCGAGATAAACACAACACCAGGCAAAGTGGGTGCAAGGCAAGATTTATTAAAAACACTCTCTGGCGAAGTTTCAGGGCTCAGGAGAAGGGGAGCCAGGAAAGTTGCTCTGGGAGGAGGTGGGCACCCTCGGGCGAGGTTCCGCCACTCTGGAAAGCAGAGTGGCGGAAGTCGCGCCCAAGGCAGGGAGGAGGGGGCTTTTAAGGGGTCTTAGGGAAAGCTAAGGGGTCTTTTGGCAAGTTTCCCTTATTTGGATATCCCGCCTGCTCATCGGGATCCCATTGGTCCACAGGAGCCCGGGGCGGGGGTCTCAGGTTCCTACTTGGGCCTTTGTTCTCCTGTCCGAGCTCAGGTCTTGTGGCGGGAACTTTCGCCATCTTTGGTAGCCCTTCCTGCCAGCCCAACAGTTTTATTTTTTCCTTCCCTGCCCCCAACACCCCCCACGTTGCCTCTCAAATTCCTCATATCAGGGAGATCGTATGAAAATTGTCTTTCTCTGATTGACTTCTTTCACTCAGCATAATACCCTCTAGTTCCATCCACCTCGTTGCAAATGGCAAGATTTCATTTCTCTTGATGGCTGCGTATTCCATTGTACATATATACCACGTCTTCTTTAACTATTCATCTGTTGATGGACATCTAGGGTCTTTCTATAGTTTGGCTATTGTGGACATTCTAGCAACCATTTTTTTTAAAATTATTTATTTATTTATTTAATTTTTTTTTTCTAGCAACCATTTTTAATGCCAGATGTGGTTCAATGACTACATCACACTTAACAGTTCCTCAGCTGTTGAGTATTTGTTTTTGACTTTGTCAGGATAAATAATGATTTATGAACATCTTTATGGCTTGCAACTTTGTATTTTCTTTTGCATCATATATGAATTCTCCAAATAGGATTTTCTGGGTCAGGTGGTAAAAACATTATTGTGATTCTTCATGTAATTTGTTAAATCCTTTCTAGAAAGGTCAGATTACGTAGCCCCCAATAATTTATAAGTGACCTTTCACCGATATTAGGTATTAACATTTCTATAAATTTCATAGTTAAGTGATTCTTTGTTATTGCTTTATTTAGAATCTCTTTGATTGCTGTTGACCCTGAATTTTCCCAGGAATTTGTTTTTCTAGTTGAAGTTCTTCTATTGTGAGTTATTTCTTCTAATCTTTTGTCTATACTTGTGTGGATTTTCTTTAACCAATTTCTTTGAGGTTATTACTCTTGGATCATAATATATGTTGCTGTTGCTTGCTCTAACAACTTTTTGACATGTCGAAGTTGTAACTGTTTGTGTAATCACAGGTATTCTTGATGCAAGTTTTGAATTTTTTTATTATTTTTTTAAATTTTATTTATTTATTTGACAGACAGAGATCACGAGTAGGCAGAGAGGCAGGCAGAGAGAGAGGAGGAAGCAGGCTCCATGCTGAGCAGAGAGCCCGATGCGGGGCTCGATCCCAGGACCCTAGGATCACGACCTGAGCCGAAGGCAGAGGCCTTAACCCACTGAGCCACTCAGGCACCCCACAAGTTTTGAATTTTAATTTAGGAATCTTCTAGCCATGATTTGATTTTTGATGTTTGACTCTTTAATTCTCCTACACTGTATTTTTTTTTTTTTTAAGATTTTATTTATTTGACAGAGAGAGAGGGAACACAAGGAGGGGGAGTGGAAGAGGGAGAAGTAGGCTTCCCGCAGAGCAGGGAGCCTGATGTGGGCCTCCATCCTAGGACCCTGGGATCATAATTTGAGCCGAAGGCAGACGCTTAGTGACGGAGCCAGCCGGGTACTCTACACTGTATTTTTTTGTATATAGTATGATGTATTACTCAATAGATTTCCCCCTCCCAATTTTTTAAAATATTTCTATGTCAGGTACATTTATTAAATAATTATAACATTTCTTAGCACTTTCTCATTCTTTCCTTTATCACATATTTGCATTTTGATATATGATAGGCTCTATGTCTGGGCAAGTGATTCTCTTTCAATAAGTTGTATGTGTAATCTTTTGCTGGTACCATAGCATTTTAAGTATTGTTGCCTCCTAATTTGTTCTAAAGTCATATAAAGCTCATCTTCTTAAATATCCTAACCTTTTATCCTTTTACATGCTCACATGTTTATTTTTCCAGCTGAGAGTTGTGTTTTTTTCGATTAAAAAATCAACTTAAGGGTGCCTGTGGGTTAAGCCGCTGCCTTTGGCTCAGGTCATGATCTCAGGGTCCTGGGATCGAGTCCCGCATCGGGCTCTCTGCTCAGCAGGGAGCCTGCTTCCTCCTCTCTCTCTCTGCCTGCCTCTCTGCCTACTTGTAATCTCTCTCTGTCAAATAAATAAATAAAATCTTTAAAAAAAAAATCAACTTAAGGTGGGGCACCTGGGTGGCTCAGTGGGTTAGGGCCTCTGCCTTCGGCTCAGGTCATGATCCCAGGGTCCTGGGATCAAGCCCCGAATCGGGCTCTCTGCTCCACAGACAGCCTGCTTCCTCCTCTCTCTCTGCCTGCCTCTCTGCCTAGTTGAGATTTCTCTCTGTCAAATAAATAAAATATTTTAAAAAATCAACTTAAGGGTACCAAATCAACATACAGAAACCTTTTGCATTTCTGTACACTAATAATGAAACAGCAGAAAGTGAAATTAAGAGAACAATCCCACATCACATCAATAAGAGAAAGGATAAAAACCATATTATTTCAATAGATGTGGAAAATGCATACAACAAAGTACAATATCCATTTGTGATAAAAGGCCTCTGCAAAGTAGGTCTAGAAGGAACATATCTCAACATAATCAAGGTGTTATATGAAAAATCCACAGCCAACATCATACTTAATGGAGAAAAACTGAGAGCTTTTCCACTAAGTTCAGTAATAAGGAAAGGATGTCCACTATCACCACTTTTATTCAACACTGGAAGCCCTAGCCACAGCAATTAGACAACACAGACAAATAAAAGGCATCCAAATTGGTAAGGAAGAAGTAAAACTCTCATTATTTGCAGATGACATGATACAATGTACAGAAAATCTTAAAGACTCACCAAGAAACTACTAGGGCTGATAAATGAATTCATCAAAGTTGTAGGATATAAAATCGATGTACAGAAATCTGTTGCATTCCTATATGCTAATAATGAAATAGCAGAAAGTGAAATTAAGAAAATAATCACATCTACAATTGCACCAAAAAAATAAAATATCTAGGAATAAACTTAACCAAAGAGGTGAAATACCTGTACTCTGACAACTATAAAACACTGATGAAAGAAATTCAAGTTGATGCAAAGAAATGGAAAGACATTCCATGCTCAGGGTTGGAAGAACAAATATTAAAATGTCTATAACACCCAAAGCAGTCTACAGATTTAATGCAAACCCTCTCAAAATACCAACAGCATGTTTCACAGAGCTAGATCAAACAATCCTAAAATTTGTATGGAACCACAAAGACCCTGAATAACCAAAACAATCTTGAAAAAGGAGAGCAAAATTGGAGGTATCATAATTCCAGACTTCAAGTTATATTTCAAAGCTGTAGCAATTAAAACAGTATAGTACTGACATAAAAACAGAAACACAGATCAATGAAATAGAACAGAAAATGAACCCACAATTACATGGTCAATTAATCTTTGATAAAAGAGGAATGTACATACAATGGGAAGAAGAATCTGTTCAACAAATAGTGCTGGGGAAACTGGGCAGACACATGCAGAAGAATGAAACTGGACCACTTCCACCACACACAAAAATAAGCTCAAAATGGATAAAAGACCTAAATGTGAGACCTGAAACCAGAAAAATCCTTGAAGAGAACACAGGCAGTAATTTCTCTAACATTGGCCATAGCAACTTTTTTTTTTTTTTTTTAAGAATTTTCATTTATTAAGGCGTGCCTGGGTAGCTAAATTGGTTAAGAATTTTTATTTATGGGGCACCTGGGTGGCTCAGTGGGTTAAGCCGCTGCCTTCGGCTCAGGTCATGATCCCAGGGTCCTGGGATTGAGCCCTACATCGGGCTCTCTGCTCAGCAGGAAGCTTGCTTCCTCCTCGTTCTCTGCCTGCCTCTCTGCCTACTTGTGATCTCTCTCTCTCTGTCAAATAAATAAATAAATAATCTTAAAAAAAAAGAATTTTCATTTATTTATTTTTGAAAGGGAGAGAGAGAGCACAAGCAGGGGGAGGGGCAGGCAGAGGGAGAAGCAGACTCCCCACTGATCAGGGGTCTGGGTGTGGGACTTGATCCCAGGGTCCTGGGCCAAAGATGGTCATTTAATGCACTGAGCCCCACAAGCACCCAGCCATAGCTACTTTTTTCTAGAAAGGTCTCTGGAGGCAAGGGAAACAAAAGCAAAAATAAACAATTGGCACTACATCAAAATTAAAAGCCTCTGTACAGCAAACACTCAACAAAACTAAAAGGCAATAGGATGGGAGAAGATATTTGCAAATGACGTATCTGATAAAGGGTTAGTGATCCAAAATCTATAAAGACTCAACACCCAAAAAACAAATAATCCAATTTAAAAATGGACAGAAAACACAAACAGACATTTCTCCAAAGAAGACATCCAGATGGCCAATACACACAAGAAAAGATGCTCAATGTGTCATCATGAGGGAAATGCAAATCAAAACTACAATGACAGATCACCTCATACAGGTCAGAATGGCTAAAATAAAAAACACAAGTAACAAGTGTTCATGAGGATGTGGAAAAAAGGAAGCCTCTTGCACTGTTGGTGGGAATGCAAACTGGTGCAGCCACTCTGGAAAACAGTGTGGATATTCCTCAAAAAATTAAAAATAGAGCTACCCTATGATCCAGTAATTGCACTACTGGATATTTACTTGAAAAATATAAAACCACTAATTCAAAGAGATACATGCACCCCTATGTTTATTGAAGCATTATTTACAATAGCCAGACTATGGAAACAGTTCAAGTGTCCATTGATAGGTAAATGGATAAATAAAGTGTGGTATATATAGTAAAGGGAATATTATTCAGCCAAATCTTGCCATTTGCAACAACACAGATGGAGCTAGAACATATAACGCTAAGGAAATAAGTCAGTTAGAGAAAGACAAATACCACATGATTTTGGTCATATGTGGAATTTATGAATCAAAACAAACAAGCAAAGGAAAAAAAAAAGAGAGAGAGGGGGCAAACCAAGAAACAGACTCTTAACTTTAGAGAACAAACTAATGGTTGCCAGAGGGGAGATGGGTGGAGGGGAGGGATGGATAAAACAGGTCATGGGAATTAAAGAGTACACATTATCATGATGAAAAAAAAAAATAACAACACAGAACTATTCCCCTGAAACAAATTATATATTATATATTAAGAAAAAGATTAATAAAAAAATAAATAAAATTTAAAAACCAATAAAAGATTTAGAATAATCATTGTAGGACTATAAATTAATTGGAGATAATTAAAATGATTTTAATATTTACTTTTTTTTTTTTTAAGATTTTATTTATTTGACAGACAGAGATCACAAGTTGGCAGAGAGAGAGAGAGAGGGAAGCAGGCTCCCCGCTGAGCAGAGAGCCCGACTCAGGACTCGATCCCAGGACCCTGAGATCATGACCTGAGCCGAAGGCAGTGGCTTAACCCACTGAGCCACCCAGGTGCCCCAATATTTACTCTTCTGTAGGAATATATCTCTCTACATATTTGAATAAAACTTTAAACCCACCAACAAAGTTGAACTTAAAAATTTTTTTAAAGAAATGAAACATAAAAGGAAGTTTGGAAAACAGAATCATCCAGATTTTTACTACCCTGGCACAAATATTCTTCTTTATTTACTCTCTCTCTCTCTCTCTCTCTGCCTCCAATGTTGACAACAAAGATTTCTTCCGGGTAAGTTGTTTACCTTTTCATTTGGGCTAGGTTTGCCCCTATATTACTTATATTATTTTTGTTACATTTACATTTTTTAAAAAAGTGAAAATAATCTGCTGGTAGTAACAGTATCAAAAGACACAGTCCTAAAGACTGAAGATCCTAACAAGTCAAATCTGATGTTTTTCCTTTGCTTTTTTAATATTGTTTCTATGCCTGGTAAATGAATCTCTTTGCTCCTAACTTCAAAATAATTTGTTCTCTTCTAATTTTTTCATAAGTTGATTTTTTAAAGATTTATCTTATTTATCATTTATTTAAGTAATCTCTACACCCAACATGGGCTTGAACTCACAACCCCAAGATCAAAAGTTGCATGCTCTTCTGAGCCAGCCAAACACCCCTCCATAAATTTTTAAAAGCCAACTTTTTAAATATCAGATTTTTAAAAAAATCAAATTTTAAATATCTATGGTATCAAACAGAGATCAATGTGTATTTTTCCTTCCAAAATGGCTGACTACTTATCTCAACACCTCTTACTTAATAAGCCTCCCTTCTGTGACACATCTTATTAAATACTTAAATTTAATGGGACTATTACAATGAACTGTTTCCTGTAGGGGTTTCCTGCTCTTTCCGCCCCTGTTGAGGGCTGATTCAGTTAACACAGCGGCCACCCCTAGTGTCTGTTCATCAGAGGCAACCTCAACCTCTGTTCACTCTTCTAAAAGAGCAGACACTCCCATTTGTTCCCCCATCTCTGATGACTTTCTGCCTCTGAGGGGATCTGCTTTCTTCTTAGCATTTGGCACAACTGATAGGACAAGTTGTTTCTTGTGTTTATTGTCAGTTTTCCCCAACAGAATGCAAACTCTTTGCTGATGCTGTTGCTGATGATGCTTTGTCTGTTCTGTCCACTGCTGGATCCTCAGTGCCTAGAATGTACTTTGCACATAGTGGACAATCTATACATATTCATTGAATGAATGAATACCAGCTAAACATTCACCAACTTCAGCTACCTCTATCTGCTGGTCCAGGAGGACCAGTGTTCTGCTAGCTGGGGATCTTTGGCTGCCTCTAGTATGGATGTCCCCTCCCTCTGATGCAAGGCAATAGAGCCAATACTATGAGCCAATACTGCAGCATGGGGCCATCCTGGTCTCTTTTAGGGATGCCCTGCCCTCCTCTGTCCTTTCAGATTGCTGCAAGATGTGGCTCATATGTGTAATAAAAACAGTTATTGGGGGTACCTGGGTTAACCAGTTGGTTAAGCATCTGCCTTCGGCTCAGGTCATGATCCTGGAGTCCCAGGATGGAGGCCTGCATCAGGCTCCTTGCTCAGCAGGGAGCCTGCTTCTCCCTCTGCCTGTCACTCCCTTGCTTATTCTTTCTCTCTGACCAAAAAAAAAAAAAAAAAAAGAAAAAAAATATCAGTGGGGTTTAGGAGTGCAGAGTGTAACAGATGGGTGGTAGGGGTGGAAGAAGGCTTTCACTAGGTATCTTGTGTACTTTTTGGTTCTTTTGTTTTTTATAAATAAAATGTAGGGACGCCTGGGTGGCTCAGTTGGTTAAGCAGCTGCCTTTGGCTCAGGTCATGATCCCAGCGTCCTGGGATCGAGTCCCACATCGGGCTCCTTGCTCAGCAGGGAGCCTGCTTCTCCCTCTGCCTCTGCCTGCCATTCTGTCTGCCTGTGCTCGCTCTCTTCCCCCCTCTCTCTCTGATAAATAAATAAAATCTTTAAAAAATAAATAAATAAATAAAATGTAAAACAACTAAAATCTAAAACAACTAAAAACAACTTTCTCTCTTTCTACTCCCCTTTCAGACCACATTCCCCCAGATGTGTTTCCAGGACAACTGAGGCTAGATCTGGTGTATTTGCTTATCTTATCTCCATAGTTTGCAGCTTCCTGGAAAGCCAGTCCTTTTAGTTCTGACAAGTTTCCAGAACTTGTTTCTCACCTGAGATGTGCATTTGAGCCAGTTTCAGTCTCTGCTCATTTAATGGCACAGCGCACATTTTTCAGGTCGGATTTTGATTTCACAGCCATTCAGCAATGATCTGAAGACACTGTTGAAATTCTTAGAGTAGTTTTACTTGGGTTTAAAAAATTTTTTTTCTAGGGATGCCTGGGTGGCTCAGTTGGTTGAGCCACTGCCTTCAGCTTGGGTCTGATCCCAGGGTCCTGGGATTGAGTCCCACATCGGGCTCCTTGCTCAGCGGGGAGCCTGCTTCTCTTCTGCCTGCCACTTTGCCTGCTTGTACTCTCTCTCTGACAAATAAAATCTTTAAAAAAAATTTTTTTTTCTAGATGTGTTTCAGAATCCTTTTTGGTATTTATTGAAATTTGGGTATGGGATCACATTAAACTTATAAGAGAAAATGATCATCTTTCTAATTTATTTTCACTAGGAGCATGAAGTCTTGCTATTTCTTTGTCTTCTTTTCTATCCCTCCGTGATGTTATATGGCTTTATTTTGCCTTTGATATGTCCATTAACAATTATACTCTTCATAGATACTTTGTATTTTGGGCTGTCATGGAGAAGATATCTTTTAAAAAATATGTCATTTCTTGTAGGGATTCAAAACAGGAATGCTATTGACTTGGGTTTTATCTTCTGTATGACTTTGAATTAATTTTACTACAGTTTTTTTTGGGGGGGAGTAATAACTTTTTTAACCTGTCTAGATATACAATCACATTGCCTACAAAATCATCGTATAGTTTAAATTTTCTTTTCCAATATCAATAAACCTTTTTCATTTTTTTTATTTTTAAAAATTTCTGGCCTAAACTAATAGACATTGGTAGAAGACATTTTTATCATTTTGTGTGTCTGTGTGTGTTCTGTTCTATAATCTTTTTATACTCAATATATGAGGGTGTTTTTCCACCATCAATCTTACTGGCTTTGTACTATTCCTCTATGTCTGTGTCACTATATCACCAAGTGACAAGGATGGCAGTATCGCCACTTTGTCGATTGGTCAGGAGGGAGTCATACGGGACCATAGATGAAGGAGTCTTCCAGCCTTGAGAGAGGCCTTGGATGTGTGTTGGACTTGTGAGGTCTCTGTTCTGGTCCCGGCTGACTCTCTCATTCATTCCTTTCACACATAAACAGTAATCGGCACCTACCTCGGTGCTCAGGGGAGAAACTCCCAGTAACACAAGGTTCTTGTTAGCTATGGGCAAGTCATTTATGTCTTCTGAACCTCAGTGTTCCTCTTCATAAGAAGAAAATACTAGTAACACCATTTCTATATACGCTGCCTAGGTTCATGTGTGGATTCAATGAGATATTAAAGAATTTTCAGGAAACATCACTTGTTAGATGAAGAGTCCAGAGAAGGGAAATGACTTGCCCACAGTCACATAGTGAGTTCCTGGGATAGCAAGGTCTCAAACTTGGATCTTCAGGCTCCCACCCAACTTACAATGCAGAAACTCCAGGGTTTCAGCCTTTGGGGCTATGGATTCCTTGAGCCAATGATGTCCTCCAAGGAGCAAGAAGGGCCAAACCGAAAAGCACTTTTTTTTTTTTTTTTAAGATTTTATTTGTTTATTTGACAGAGATCACAGTAGACAGAGAGGCAGGCAGAGAGAGAGAGGGAAGCAGGCTCCCTGCTGAGCAGAAAGCCCGATGCGGGACTCGATCCCAGGATCCTGAGATCATGACCTGAGCCGAAGGCAGCGGCTTAACCCACTGAGCCACCCAGGCGCCCCTGAAAAGCACTTTTTGTATACAGCCTTCCCTCTGTCTACCCCCAGCACTAACCTACCAACCTGTGAGGGCCATCCTGGGAGGGACCCATAGGATGACCCATGTGTCTCCTCCCCCAGCAGGGCGTCTCTCCTCTGCACCTAGCTGTAAAACACAACTTCCCTGCCTTGGTCCAGCTCCTCCTCGATGCCGGTAGCGACCTGGATGCCACAGACAACGTAAGTGGTTGCAGAAACCATTTGGGCCCTGGAGGGCTTCTGGGCACCCTCCCAGGCTGGCAGGGCTTGGCTGCCATCTCCTAGCCTGGCTCAGAGCTGAGAAATTACTTCTTTAGTTTGTAAAAGAGCTGTGTGAATATTTGTTGAAGGGAATGGCATTTTATCAACCATTCCTCTATTTGGAACATTTTGGTGGTTTCCACGTTGCTGCCATGGTCCATCAAACACTCCAGTAAACATCTTCCTACGTTCTACTGTCTCCTTTCACTGATTTTTTTTATCTCCGCTTTGGGAAAATTTCCAGGACAGGGATGAGTGGGGCAGTCTTGTGTCACAAGAGGCCTCTGAGTCCTGAAGTTGTGATCAGTCAGGAGCCCTTTCAATTCCTGTTCCCCACATGCCTCCCCCCAACCATGTAGTCCCCAGTGCCTGTACCTACAACCACAAGCAGTGGAAAGCAACTTGACAAGATGCAGCACATACCTTCAAAATGATCAGGCTTTGCGCTTCAGTGAATTGGGCCTCAAGAAATACATTAGAAGCTCATGCACAAAGATACCCATTGCAACACTGCTTATCAATCTTCAATTTGCAAATGGCCCAAATATTTAATAATAGAGAAATGATCAGGTAGATTATGGATTAGACACAGATTACTGTGGAGCTGTTAAAAATGGGCTTTATAATATGTGGACAAGTTTGGTAGAAAAATGGATGCAAAATATATAGATGGGATGATCTCATGTAAAATCAACAAACCAAAAGCATTCTACATTAAAGACTAGAAGAATTATACTGGGCTCGTTACAGAGATTGACTTAGCTAGCAAGTGGTATTTTTTTCCTTTGTTCGTTCTGCTTTTTTGTTTTTATCAAGTTTTCTCTGGTACTGAGTTTATGACTAAACCCATCTTACTCCTTCCCATAACTTCTTAGAGAAACTTGTTAAGACGCAGTTAGAAGTGTACCCACCTTGGGCCTGTTCTGGTTTGAGTTTTGGGCCACTTGTACATGCTTATCTACTCTCCTATCCCCTTGGCTTCTTCCCCAGAGGCAGCAGACACCCCTCCACCTTGCGGCTGAGCACGCCAGGCAGGACATAGCGGAGATGCTCCTCATCGCGGGGGTTAACTTGAACCTGAGAGATAAGGTACATCTGCTCCCAACCAGCCTCCGTTTCAAGCTTTCATGGCTTCCTCTTTGCCAGAGACCCTACTACAAAAACCTCCTGCTCTCAGACTGTTGAAAGCTTCCCATCCTTTTCTTTTCTTTTTTTTTAAGATTTTATATATTTGTCAGAAAGAGAGAGAGAAAGCGCACAAGCAGGCAGAGAGGCAGGCAGAGGTGGAGAGAGAGGCAGGCTCCCCGCCGAGCAAGGAGCCCCATGCGGTACTCAATCCCAGGACGCCGGGATCATGACCTGCGCCAAAGGCAGCGGCTTAATCCACTGAGCCACCCAGGCGTCCCCAAAGCTTCCCATCCTTTATATACTAGCTCAGATGCTGCTTCCATCAGGAAGCCTTCCTACCCCTCCTCCCCTTCCTCCTTTGAGGTCCCTCAGGACTTAGCCTGCCCTTCTGCTAGTCTGGAACTATGAGGTGGTTGTCTTCTGTTTCATGTTCCCTCAGATTTTGAGCTCTTTGAGTTGCCCATTGGTGAGGGGGAGGAGTAGAGAAGTATCACATCACCGTCTCACAGTCCCCTACATGTGGGTCAGGGGTAGGGAAGCTTCCTGGCTCTTTGTGCCTGGGGCGGGGTGGGGGGTGCTACTCCCTCAGGTGGCCAGAGATTCCAGATGAGCTGATGACTTGTTATAAGGCTAAGGAGGTCACAAGCTTGTGAGGGAAAGGGGCTTGCACAATCCTTGACATGGTGTGTGGAAGAGCTGTGGTGGGTGAAGGGGGGTGCCAGAAATAGGCCCTAAGGCTAGACCTGGAGGGGGGCTCCCTGGCTTGAGCTGGGCCCCAGGGCAGCTGGCCAGGTGCGAGGAGAAGCTTCCCAACTCCCTGCACCTGCCTGAAGATTGAGGCCAGCCCTGTGCGGGATGCCTGGAGCAAAAGGCCTAAGGGGGGCGGGCAGATGTGACTTGACGATCCCAGTCCCCCTCTCTGGGCTCTGGTTTCAGCTGAGAAGCGGGCCAGGTGACCCCTATTTCATAGGTGATGTTGAAGAGTTATGCAGACTGAGTTTCATATGCTCTAAGACTTCCTAAATCTAAACAAGAGACAGTTGCTGGAATTACTGCCTCATTCTTCCCATGCCTTCCATGCCCCTCGTCATGCCCAGAAAACATTTCTGCTCTCCTTTTTACTGGAAGCCGCTTTCTTAGGGGCAGAACGTTTGCAGCAGGTGCTAGAGGCCACCCTACAGACCTCCTGTAGCAACTCTGGCTTCCCTTACTTCTTCCCCGCAGCAAGGGAAAACCGCCCTGGCAGTGGCCGCTCGCAGCAACCACGTCAGCCTCGTGGACATGATCATAAAGGCTGATCGCCTCTACACGTGGGAGAAGGTACGGACACCCTGCACAAGGTCTGTCCATATTGCAGAGGGAGCGGCCAAGGCGTGAGGTGGGGCTGGCTTTGAACCCCAGCCCTGACCCAATTCAGGTCCCCGCACTACCCACCCTTGTTTCCAAGGAGGGGATAATCCTGACCTTACCCACCACCACGGCTGTCTATTAGCATCTGGAGCTGAGCGAGCCAAGGTAGTCCGGGGCCGTGCCAGAGTGGAGGTAGCATGGATGCCATTAGAGTGCCGGGCGGATGGACGCATGTGCGCAAGCCTGTGTGCGCGAGGAACGAGATGGCAAATTGGTTTCCACTCACTGCCATCCCCAGGTGACTGGGATTGCTGCTGGGGGTACTGTCTCCAGGCAACTTTCTGAGCCCAGAAGGAAAGAGTGCCGGGATGGATTAGTGATGCCTGCTGAGGAACTGGGGAAGAAGAGTAGATATAAGATCATGCTTTTCCAGTCGCCAGTAAATGGGGTCAGGTAGGGAGGGCCTTTTGTTTTGTTTTGTTTTTGTTTTTTGTCTTTGAGGTTGTTTTTATAGTTGGAAAATAATGTTTGCATTTACCTCACTTTTAAAAATTAGTAATTTATCAACAAATTTTAAAACCTGGTTTTCCTTGGAGTGCCTGGGTGGTTCAGTTGGTTAAGTGTCTGCCTTCCGCTGACAAGATCCCAAGATCCTGGGATGGAGTCCCTTCTCGGGAATCCCTGCTCAGCCGGAAGTCTGCTTCTTCCTTTCCCTCTATCCCCGCTCATGCATGTGCTCTCTCTCTTCCTTGCTTACTCTTTTAAATTAAAAAAAAATAATAATAAAATAAAATAAATAAAATAAATCTAGTTTTCCTTAAACTTTTAAATTCACTTTGTAAATCTTACTCCATTTACACAACTGGTATTTTTTAGGAATCGTGGGAATTTCCATTTTCTAGGAAGGCTTTTGATTAATGTTTGGACCCATGTTTAAAATTTAACTATCTTAAACAATTTAAGCGACTGATAAATCTGATAGATTTTTTTTTAAAGCACTTTGCTTCCTTAGTTTTTCTTTCTTTTCTTTTTCTTTCTTTTTTTTTTTTTTTTTTTAGAGAGAGGGAGGTGGGGGAAGAGGAAGAGAGAGAATCCCAAGCAGACCATGAGGTTCGATCCCACACCCTAAGATTATGACCCGAGCTCAAATCAAGAGTGGGCATTTAACTGACTGAGCCACCCAGATGCCCCCTAAATTCTTTTTTTAATATTTTATTTATTTGACAGACCGAGATCACAAGTAGGCAGAGAGGAAGGTAGTGAGGAGTGGGTGGGGAAGCAGGCTCCCTGCTGAGCAGAGAGCCCAATGTGGGGCTCCATCCCAGGACCCTGGGATCATGACCTGAGCCTGAAGGTAGAGGCTTTAGCCCACTGAGCCACCAGGCACCCCAGGTGCCCCCTAAATTCTTAAATTATCCCAGTAAATCCAGTAAATTAAACCTATAAAGTGAATCTCAAATATCTTAAACATTCCAATATTATTTGCAAACTTAGCTTCTCCTGTACCGCTCATAAAAATCACTATTTCAAAATCAGTAACAAATTTCAATAAGAATCATAAGATATTCTCTTTCATGGACATATTAGATTCTCAGAAACATTACAGCCCCTTTTCATACAACAGGTTACTCCTAACTGTGACTCCAAAATATTCATACCAAGGGTTTGATTAACTGATTCCTCTATATTGATTCTAACACCTCAGACTTGAAAAGTTCTCTATGCTAAGGCATCTGGGCAGTTAGAATCACAAACCTCCCTCCTACCCGCAGGCTAATTCAATTAGAATCACTGGTGTGGGGACCAAGCATCCTAGTTTTGTTTTATTAGATTTTATTCTTTATTTTTATTTTAAGATTTTATTTATTTAACAGAGAGAGAGAGAGATTGTAAGTAGACAGAGGCAGACAGAGAGAGAGGGGGAAGCAGGCTCCCCGGTGAGCAGAGAGCCCAGTGCAGGGCTCCATCCCAGGACCCCGGGACCACGACCTGAGCCGAAGGCAGAGGCCTTAACCCACTGAGCCACCCAGGTGCCCCTATATTTTATTTTTTAAATTAATCTCGATACCCAGCATGAGGCTCAAGCTTATACCCCCACGATCAAGAGTCACATGCTCCACAAAATGAGCCAGCCAGGTGTCCCAGGAGTCAGTGGTTCTTAAAGCTCCCAGATGATCCCATGCACAGATGCAGCCGGGAACCCTGCTGAGGAACCTCCCCAGGAGACAGCCAGTCTTCCGGGTCACTGGCCACTGTTGACCAGGATATAAGATTTGCAGCTACAGATGCCAGAACCCACCTGAGCTTTTTTAAGAACCATAACTCTGTACCCACGTCCTTTAGAGGGGCTTATTAAGGCTTTTGTGGGGTTAACTTAGGCTATCTTTGTAACTTCTCATTTTATCACCTGCTTTGCATAGAAAGAATTCTGTAAGCCCGTCTTTACTACTTGTTGGGATTCAGGAAATCTAGTTAGTGCCTTATCCTTGGTTTGGCTTGACTGGTGTTAGCCACAGCCGCCGAGTCTGCTCGCACTTGTGTAACAAAAACACAGAGAAAAAAGAGGAATTGGGAAGGCTTCCCGGAAGAGGTGGCATGTGGGTGATCTTTGGACTGTGACAGTGGAGTTGAGGGACCGGCAGGTGAGAAAAGGAATTCTGGACAGAGGAACAGTGTGAGCTGCTGGGGTTCCTAAAGTCAAAGCAAAACACAGAACAAGAAACCCGAGTAGCACACACATGATGCCCCAGCCCTGGGATGCTGCTAGGGCCCCTCCAAACTCCCACGGGAGAGCCTAGCAGGGATTTCCCCCCAAATGGCAGCTGCACTTTTGGGATCTGCTCCACAGGATCACCCCTTGCGCAAGGACCCCAAGGATACCTATAGGAAGAACTTGACCTTTAAGCAGGACCATCGGCAGGAAAGGCAGCAATTCCACTCTGTGCTGTGGCGACTGGCCTCCAGGGACCTGCGGCCTCATGAGTGGAAGAAGCTGGCGTATTGCTGGGAGTTCACTGAGGCCCACGTCCATGCCATCGAGCAGCAGTGGACAGGTACCACCCTGCCTCTCCCTACCCCAAAGTGACCAGTGGGTGGCAGGGGGGGCACTGGATATTCAGTTTTCTGTGTTTCTGGGGGGAAAGCCCGTGCAACCCACAGCCTGACTACAGTAAGCCACATGCCATCACCAACACCCCACATGGCTCTCCATTCTTCCAGGCCTTTGCTCAGGCCGTGCCCTCTGCCTCTCCCTCCCCACTGACCTGTGAACTTCACATTCTTCATGAGTTAGGCCAAGCTGATACCCATCATTCACACACCAAACGAAAGTCACTCCCTATAAAAAGGAGAGGACCAGATCTTGCCACCATTATTTAGTATCTGTTTGGAAATGTTGGCGCGGAGCTCCTGGGCGGCTCAGTCGGTTAAATGTCTGCCTTCAGCGCAGGTCCTGGGCCTGGGGTCCCGGGATCTGGGATTGAGCCCTGAGTTGGGCTCCCCACTCAGCTGGGAGTCTGCTTCTTGTCTCCCTTTGCCCCTCCCCCCGTCATGCTCACTTGGTCTCTCTCTCAAGTTAAAAAAAAAAAAAAAGTTGCTCCTGGTACTAGGACAGAAAACAGAAACAGAAATAAGGACTGTAAATATTGAAAGGAAGAGAGAAATTTATTAATGCTATAATCATGCACAGGAAGTCCAGTAAACTGAAAAACTCAATAAAATAATGCAGTGAAATGGCTAAATATGATAAAATATACAGACACCATAGTATTTCTGTGTACCATCAATAGGTGGGGAGGATATATAGAGGTATTTTGGAAAAGCTATTCCATTTGCAATAGTTTCTAAAAAGAAATATGAATGGCATATGAGTAAAACAATAAACATTAGTTCAACTATAAACAAGACTTGGGTAGGTGGAATGACAGTCTGTATTCCTGGCTAGAAGTGTCAGGTAGACATTGATTTCTCCCGAATTAGTTTAAAATTTTGATTTTTTTAAAGATTTATCTATTTTACAAGGAGAACAAGTGGCAGGGGCAGAGGGATAGGGAGAGATAACCCAAGCAGATTCCTCACTGAGCTCGGAGCCCAACATGGGGCTTAATTCCACAACCCAGAGATCCTGGCTCCAAGATCATGACCCCGAGATCATGATCCAGAGCTGGATGCTTAACTGACTGAGCCACCCAGGCTCCCCTGACTCAGGTTTAATCACATCAAGATAGGAGGTTTTTGAAACTTGACTAAAAGATTCTAGAGTTCTCTTGAAAGAATCAAGAGGGAATGATTAAAGATTTTATTTACTTGAGAGAGAGAGAGCATGTAGGAGAGAGCACAGGAGAGAGAGCGTGAGCTGAGGTTGGGGGGGCAGAGGGGAAGGGAGAAACAGACTCCCTGCTGAGCAGGGAGCCTGACTTGGAACTCGATTCCAGGACCCCAGACCATGACCTGAGGTGAAGGCAGACGACTGTTAACCGACTGAGCCACCAGGCACACCGAAGAGGGAATAGTGAAGGGAAGGGAAAAGTGAAGAGGGTCTAATCCAAACAGACTCAACCTGTTATAAAGCTCAAATAATTGGCATAGAGAGATACTGGACAGAAAAATATGCACACCAGTTAGTGGAACAGAGCAGGGATAAGAACTTTCAGAGAGGATAAAGGAGCACGCCTAAATAATGGGGCTGAGGGCAAGGAATAGTGAATAAATGGGCCAAATGAAGCCACTATGCCAAAGGCAGCACCATGAGGAAATGCCTGCTGATGGCCCAGAGGGGGCCAGAAAGTCCGAGCACGCGGCCCCAGTGGCTGGGAGAGGAGACCTACCTAGTCACAGAGTGGAGTAAAAAGCTCACCCCCTCCTCCCACACCGCAGAGTGTGTACAGTTATTTTCAAACGTGGCCGTACATTGGAATTACCTGGGAAGGCTTAACACCACTCACTAGTGACTCAAGCTGCACCCAGACCTAAGTAGGTTGGAATCTCTCGGGGTAGGTGGGTGGGGAATGGCACCCAGGTGTCAGTATTTTTTGGAAGGCTTCCCGGGGGTTTCTAGTGAGCACTTACAGCTGAGAACCACTGGTGTAGGGGAAAGAACATGGCCACCTCTGTCTTGCACTAAGCGGATTTCTCATCTGTAAAATAGGACCACTGGCGGGCAAGGCACAGGTTACTGTGAGTAGCCAGAGAAGCAGGAATAGTCCCGTGCATCATGGGATCACAACAAGGAGTGCCAAATCTGTCTTCAGAGCCACACCAACACGATGCATGGTGGACGCTCAGAAGAAAGCCTGCAGCTGGGGAAGTTCTAGAGTCCTCAACACAAAACCTCCGCCCCCACCCCCTCTGAGCCTGTCCTGTCCCTCCTCTCCCCATCTCTGGGCTGAGCTCCACTGGAGCTTAGAGAAGGGCCTGGCTCTCTCCTACCTGGCATGTGCAGGAGGTGGTGCAGGGCAGCCAACTGGGGGCTTGGTTGGCTCCTTCTCTTTCTCCCCTCATGGTCGTCAGGCAGCAAGAGCTACCAGGAGCACGGCCACCGGATGCTACTCATCTGGCTGCATGGCGTGGCCACCGCTGGTGAGAATCCTGGCAAAGCGCTGTTTGAAGGCCTCGTGGCCATTGGCAGGAGGAACCTGGCTGGTAAGTGTCCCTAGCTCTGGGCAGCACTACCCCCCAGAATGTGACAGGGCCCCCGGAGGTCTGCTCAGAACACAGTGCAGGGGTGCTGGCTCTGAACCTTCTGGATTCCTGGTCCTAGCCTTGTCCACTGGAATTCAGGCAGAGCCCTGGGCAAACCAGTGCCTCCCAGGCCCCCGTCTCCCCATCCGCGCCGTCAGCGTGCTGGCTCAAATCATGCCTGCAACCTTCACAGCCACAAACCCACCGATGCTATCATCTCTTCCTCTCTGGCCCTCTGTACTTTGATTTTTTTTTTTCTAATTTGGAATAAGGCTGGAACAGCCTGCAGACCTTTTTCACAAACAGTAAGACATATGGACCAGAACTGGCTTAACAGGAGTTCCAACAGTCGATCTGGTCAAATAAATAAAATTTCTGAGACCATCACAACCTTTGGAGCCTGTCCATTCTACATGCCTGGTTTGAGATTCTGAGCACCCTGTGGAACTATCAGGCAAGCAAGATAGAACATTCAGTACTAAAAACAAAATCAGCTCACAATGAAAGAGCTGTAAATGCCGTAATGGCCGCTGGTGTGGTGCACTACGGGGCGACTCTAGGATGGGGTATCAGGCAGTCAGCAGTAGTAATGAAAGCAGTAACAGTGAAAACAGGGCTGGCATGTCCTAGAGAGGAGAAAGGAGAGCCCCCTGTGTGGTCGGTAACTCACAGCAGCTGTGGGCAAGGTGGAAAAACAATCATGGCCTGGGGTGTCGGGGGGAGAGGAGTTAGGGACGACTTTTTCTTTTTCCAAAATGTTCTTAAATATCTATCTTCTTTTAGCACAAACACTGGCAGGCAATTAAAACATAAAACTAGCCCTGTGAGGCAGCGCGTAGGCAACATGAATCAATAGGATTCCTCTCTCTTGCAGAAAGCATCAGGAAGAAAGCAAATGCTGACCTGGGGACCCCCAGCAGGTGCACAGCCATGTAACCAGAGGAGCCAGACTTTCAGGGGCATGGGGCCTCAGAATGGGAGCCACTGAACAGAAGAGGACCACCACGAGGGCTTTAAAAAAAAAAAAAAAAATCACAGTTAACAGACCTCCAGCTGCTTGTACTGAACCGCACAGCCGAGCAGGAGCAGCGGGCACGGCTTGTAATCTTCCACGAGGGCTGGACCGGGGCCAGCTTGGGTTCTGCAGGTAATCTCTTCCCACAGGTATGGTTCTTTACAGCTCTTGGAGCCTCACAGCAGTCTCCTGAGATGCAAGGGGCATCTTTTCAGAGAGGACACTAAGGCCCCAGATGGATAAAGCAGCTAGTCCAGCTGTTGAGGTCGGGGGCCAAACCCCACATTCCTGTCTCTCCAACCATCACAAAATGGACTGCCCTTCGCTCATTCACTGGCTTTTCATGAACACCACGCTTACTCCACAGCTCTGTTTCTATCGTCCCCAATCGTGTTCCAGGAGGCACACGCTCTTTTTTTCTGTTTTAGAGGGTTTTTTTAATTTAAAATTTTTATTTTGAAATCCTTTCAGACCTAACAAAAAACACTGCAGAACCAGTACAAAGAATTTCTGAAAACACTTCACAATGCAGCTTCCCCAAATGTTAACATCTTAATCACAGCATAATTTTCAAAACCAGAAAGTGAACACTGATACCACACTCTTAACTCCTCCTCAGACCTGATTCCCATTTTGTCAGTTGACCCGTTCATGTCTTTTTCTGGACCAGGATCCAGTCCAGGAACACGCCTTACATTAAATTGTTGTTGTAAGGACCTATATAACCAGAGTGACTCCATCTTGGTTAAAAGCCATTTTGTTGTTTGTACAGTAAAACTTAAACTGACCCTGCTCCCTCTCCCCAGAGAAACTTACTTAGAAGCAAGTCTGGGAAACCAGTAAAATATGGTCAGCTAGTTCCTAATAACAGAGCCCAGAATATAAGGCCAGGTTGGCCGGTTCCTGATAACAGAACCCAGAATACAAGGACGAGTTGTAAGGTGGAGACATCCAATCAGTAAGAAACACACATACTTTTTCCCTAACCACTAAAGAATGTAAACCCCGCCACTTGGGCGCCAACCTTGAGCACCAATTCTGACCAGAGTAATAGATTAGTTCAAACAGCTACTATAGGGTAAATTGCAATTCAATTGGCCACCTGCATGTGACCTAACATGAGTACAATCTCATTGGCCCCCTATGTGTGGCCAGACTTTTGCTCTATAAAAGGTAGTCTGGGGGGGTGCCTGGGTGGCTCAGTGGGCTAAACCTCTGCCTTCAGCTCAGGTCATGATCCCAGGGTCCTGGGATTGAGCCCCACATGGGGCTTTCTGCTTAGCAGGGAGCCTGCTTCTCCCTCTCTATCTGCCTGCTTCTCTGCCTACTTCTGCCTACTTGTGATTTCTCTCTCTGTCAAATAAAATAAAATAAATATATACATATATTAAAAAAAAAAAAAAAAAGTAGTCTGTAAGATGGGGAGGGGTCGCCCTCTTTGGAGGCAGCCCTGACTGGTCAGTCAGTCAATTCGTGAGCCTGTAAGCTGGGGGTGGTCACTCTCTTCAGAGACGGCCCTGACATCTGATTTCTAATGCTTAGCACAGAATAGAGCTGTGCATAACTTTCACCTTGTCTCAGTCTCGTTCCGCTGACCAATCAGTCTAATTTCTAATACTTATCATAAAACAAAGCTTTAAATAACTTTCACTTTGTCTCAGTCTTGTTTTGTTTAATAACGGACCTAACAGTTGTCTTAGTTTTACTAGCCCTATCTAGGGGGTCACCTCTCCGGAGAAGCAGGGTCTAGCAGAACTTTCTGGGGTAACGGGAGTGTTCCAGATCTGGGCTATTCAATGTTTACTCCTAACCAGCCACATGTGGCTGCTGGGTACTTGAAGTGTGGCTAGTGGGCCTGAGAAACCGAATGTGTAGTTTAATTTTAATGACCAGAAATTTAAATAGGCCTCTGTGGCAAGGGACAAGTATACTGGGCAGCCCAGCTGGTCTGGAGCTTTGCTCTCGGGTGCCAGGCCAGCACAGGCTGCCCTGTGGCTCGGCCACACTGGTGAGAGCGGGGCACCCCAAAGATTCGACTCAGGAAGCCTCGCCAGGGTTTCACAGGTGTGGGGAATTATCTGCGCAGGGCAATAGCTTGGAAGTTTTGCCTCCAAGCACTTTCTAACTGGCGCTCTCTCACATGTGGCACAGCTCGCTGAGGCCAGTTTAGGAGCCCACGTCTAAGAAAAACTCCCCACAGATCTACCCGCTGGGCCTGAGTCCTGGGGAGGAGACAGGATAAAAGCTGTTAGACCTGAAAGGGGCTTCAGCTGTCACACAGGGCCAGTGAGAACTCCCAGTAGTACAATGCTCTGAAAGGCAGCTGCCATTCTATCTGCCCAAATGACAAATGCATTTGCCCTCTGACCCAGCAATCCCACCAGGAGGAATTTATCCTACAGATAAACCTGCAAACACTATACCAACACAAATGCGAAAAAATGTAGCAGAAACTGTGCTGTGCAGAGGGATGCATGGGAACTCTGTGCTTTCTGCTCAGTTTTTTTAACTGTTCCTATTAATAATTTTTAAAAACCACCTAGAACTTATGAAAAGCAAGAAAAGGCAGCTTTGAAACCAACCTGTTTCACATGCAGTAACCTGTAGGCCTGAGGCTTCAGCGTTCACAGCCAGATTCAGACCACCCCCCTCCACCACCCCGTGCAGCATGCAGACCTCCGTGCCCTTCCTCTGCATATGTTGTGGTTTTGTTCTTTTGTTTTTCATTTTCTTAAGTAGGCTCTACGCCTACAGTGGGGCTTGAACTCATGACCCTGAGATCAAGACCTTGGTTGAGATCAAAAGTCGGAGGTGCAACTGACTGAGCCATCCAGGCGCCCCCGGCATATACTTTGTCGAGGGGGAAGAACCTTCTCTTCCATTTATTCCATTTAGGAAATGTATTTGTACCATATGGGACTTAGACCATTTATGTGGATGAATTCTGCAAAATGAATTTTGTATTTTTTCAAGACAAAAAAGCAAGTTCTTAAATAAAATTGAAATGTTGAAACTCATCTTTCACATTCAAGATCTGTTTCTTTTGTTTGGGAGACATATGGCAAAATTTCAAGTCAGACAAGCTGTTGTGGATTGGTTCTCTATAACCACACCACTCAACTCACCATGGCCGGTCAATATTTATTGAGTGTCTTCTGTGCCAGATGGTTTGCTGGGAGTCAGGATGCAGAGCGGAGTAGCCACAGTTCCTGCCCTCTGGAAGCTTGTGATGTGCAGTGGGAGTGTGGGGGGCAGGGGGAGCTGGAATACCAATAAGGTACCATCATGTGGTTGGTGTGATGATGGGTGTGTTCAGAGAAACGGATTTGTTCTTCCTCGGGAAAGGTAAAGAGGAAGGGGAGCAAGGTCCAAGAAGCTCACAAAGACAGAAGTGGGGAAAGCACATTCCAAGCAAGAAGCACAGTCTGTGCAATGGTATGGTGGTGAGGGGATGTATCTATTTGGGGAGTGGTGTGGTTGGGACACCGGAAGCATGGAAGGAGGAGGACAGATGAGCTGGAGGGGCAGGAGGGCCCCCGCTCTTTCAGGCTTTGAAGAGACTATTTCAATGGGGACTCCTAGCTCCAGAGACCCCTACACAGTCCACTGGTGCTTGGTCAGGCCTGTGTCATAGCTCAGCTTCTTCTGTGCCCAATCTGCTTCCTGCCACAACTTTCTTTTGATCCTAAATAACCACCTTCCTCCCAAAACTTCATCTCGGTATCTGCTTCAGCCTGAGATATAGGGATATGGGTGGGGTCCAAGATGGCTGAGTTTCTAGCTGGGGAACCTGAGGAAAAGCGATACTGGGAATGGAGTTGATGGTTTAGGAGAGAAGGGGCAGGTCTGGGCAGTGGGGACATGGGTGTGCCTGTAGAAGTCCGGCCTGATAGGCCTGTTAGGCATTCAAGGGCAGCTCAGAATCAGTCGGGGCTGGAAATGGCAGTCATCAGGGCATTGAGCCATGGAGTCGTTAAAGCTGTCTGGGGGAGGTGGCTCACACAGGGAGAATTCAAACAGAAAGCAGAGGGCAGTCCCACAGTTCACTGCTGTGCCAGATGAGGAAGGGGCTGCTGACCACGTGCAGCCTGGCCCTGCCCACAGCTCCCTATTGACTGAGAAGTAACCTCAGATGCTAACAGTTAAAAACATTATGCTCTACCTTCATGGCTTCCAGATGTTTCCATAACTCCTGACTGTTCTCAAGTCACAGGGCAGTCAGAGCAGACACTATGTGGAAAGATCACTGCTTTTAGGGATAGTCAGACCCAAGTTGGTATCCAAGCTCTGCCCTTCCCATCTTGGCCGCTCCCAGTCTCCATGGTCTCATCTGTAATATCAGTTTAATCAGGGTTGTGGTAGAGATGAAATCAGAAATAGTATGGCTAACTCAATGTTCTGAAAACTTAAAGGGAAAGAAGCACTGATGCTGATTTTTTGGTCTAAATTATACCCCAGAGAAACCAAATAGTTGATGAGGGTAAGATTTAAAAAAACAAATTTGAGAACTCTAGTTAATAAATGGGAAGGTAAAAATAAGAGTTATTGTCACTGCTCTGTGCCCTCTGATAGCACAGCGCGTCTCAGCAAGGATCAGGACTGGCAGCCGAACCAGCCGTGGGATTCCCCAGTGACTGGAGCTGGCTGACCCCACCCAGTCATCTTCACCATAACTCAGGACAAACAGGTTATGTGCCTCCCAAGGTGACACTGTGGGAAGTTCACAGCTCTGCCTACGAAGTGTTCCTGCCCAGAAGACTGAATCTGAACCTGAATGATCCTTTAAATGTAACTGCCAGTTTAGGGCAAATACCAGGGACATAGAAACAAGTTAAAGGACACTGTGAGGCTGCAATCAACAAAGTCCAGGCCGTGGGGAATTCTATAGAGCAAATGAGCCTGTTTCTTCTACAGAGTAACGGAAAAAAAAAAAAAATTGGAATTTACATTCTATAAGAGATTCAAGAGACATTCCCACTGAGGAGGAGACAAGAACCTATGAAAAGTACCTGGCACATACTAACAGCTCAGTAAATAAGGGCTACCGTTACTTGACAAGGAGCACACGCACCTTAGTGAGATTAGGTAACTTACCTAATGTCACAAAGGACTGGCCAACGACACAATGGCCTGCTTCTCAGAAAGTCCTAGGTCTATGTAGCCCAGTTGGGCAGCTACAGTAATCACCAAAGCCACTCCCTGAAATTGAATTTTTATTCCAAATGACTGTAATGGCTAGAAAGACAACAGATAAAACTGAAAATGATCTGCTTAACCGGAAATTAGAAGTAGTTGATTTTGCAGGAGAGCAAACGGTAGGGTGACAGAGAGCCTTGGCACTTGTGATAATGGTTATGACCAAGAAAGCATAAAAATAACCAATGTCCTTCCAATACACAATCTGGATGTGCAGCATTTACAGCAAATAACATAAAAAGAAAGAGAGGAGGAAAGAAAGTAAAAGGAAAAAGAAAAAAATAACCTCACAAAACCCCAAACCTCAGAAATTAACATTCCCTTAAGAACATGGTGGTGAGAAGACTTTTGGTAGCAAAATTTTCACAATTCTTAAAATGGGAGTCTTCAAAAGTACTTCCTCAAATTCAAAAGCTAAAAAAAACAAAACAGTTACACTGGCTCAGAAGAGCTGCCGCCTGTCACAAAGATGACAAACAGTCCTACTTCCAAACACAGTGATCACCGGCGAACCTGACCACAGAACGGGGTGGCTGCCCAGCAGGCACTCACACCGCTGATTGTACAAGAACTCTCTGGACCGCTCGTCATCAACAGGCGATGCCGCAGCTACTGCTCCTCCTGATTGAGGCTAAGGCTGCCTTTCTGCACCTCCAGTTCCTCGGCGCTGACCATTGACGGGTCAATGGCTGCGTATTTGGTTCCGTGGAATTGCAGCAAATGGATCTATGGAAACACAGGATTGTTATTTTCAATGCCATGACAGTACAGAAATGTTTTGTACTTCTAAAATTACAGAGGAACAGGGGTGCCTGGGTGGCTCGGTGGGTTAGATCTCTGCCTTTGGCTTGGGTCGTGATCTCAGGGTCCTGGGATTAAGACCCACATCCGGCTCTCTGCTCAGTGGGGAGCCTGCTTCCCCCTTTCTCTCTGCCTGCCTCTCTACTTGTGATCTCTGTCAAATAAATAAAAAAAAAATCTTTAAAAAATAAAATAAAATAAAATTACAGAGGAACACATGCCGATTACAGAAAAGTTAGAAAGCACAGGAAAGTCAAAGAGGTATTTTGAAAAAACCCCAATGTGGGATCTTTGCTCCCTATTTCCTGTGTTACAAGTCTCTATAAAGTTCCTATAAACTCTTCATCAGCATTTTCAATGGTGGCGCGCTGCTCTGTGAGTAGGTGTTCACCCTTCTACTTTGCTGCTGTGACTCAGGTCCTTCCCATCCTCTGCTGTTCTGAGTAAGACCGTGATGACTGTCTCGAGTTTTTGTGAATTTCGGGTCCTCTCCTTAGGATCCACTGCCACAAGCAGATGACAGGACTAAAAGATGCGACTGGGTTTTGAAGATCTTGATACTTCTTGCCAAACTACCAAAGCAATAATTTCTCACTATTTTAATTAAGCCCATTTGGGTAGAGGGTGAAGGGGCAGTTTGTGTGTGTGTGTGTGTGTGTGTGTGTATGCGCTTTTTTTTTTTTTAAGTTTTATTTATTTAAGTAATCTCTACACTCCACGTGGAGCTCGAACTCACAACCCCGAGATCAGGCGTCGCATGCTCTTCTGACTGAACCAGCCAAGCGCCCTTCCCTGTGTGTATTTTTTTTTAATGCATCAGAAATGGATCAGAAAGCTGCTTCATGAAGGTGTTCTGCTCTGACTGAATTTACTGTATTCAGGAGGCAAGGTCACATCATAGGATGTGGCTACTTCAGTATGTGTGGATGTGAACCTGCTCTTCTTAGAAAAGAGACGGTAGGCAGAGAGTCACTCAACTGTCTCTAATATACCCAGCTGAATTCTGCTATAAATTATTAATGTAAACCACCTTTTTCAAGTGAATGCCTCATTCCTACAGAGAACTCTGTAGTTCTCTTACTCTACCATCAAAAAGAAAGAAAGAAAAGAAAAGAAAAAATAGCTTTATGTTTCAAACCATACACTTTGCATTCAAAGTGCTCTGGCTTCCAAGCTGGGACTTACCTGTACATAAAGATTCACCTCTGCACTTCTGCACAGGTATGGGAAATTGCCTCCTGTTTTAAGGTGAGCCCTCCGGGCATTAGGATACAGTTTGTACATTTCTTCTTTAGCCTCAGTTGAAAGTGCACTCTGGTCAAATACCTTCAAAAAAAAAAACCCAAAAAACAAAAAACCACAAAGCTGAAGCTTACCAGTATTTTAGTATGTTCTTTGCACATTGTGGAACGTGCCTCCCAAAGCATTTCTTGCTTGTGAAGAGACACTGCTGAACCCCAGGCCATCTCCTACTCATCCCTGGTGACTTCTAACTCCAACATAAGCTACAGATTCTGTTGTCAAACATCTCTTGCATTCACTGGGGGAAAATCATGTCATGAATTTTTTCTCCTCAAACACAGCTGACTAAACTAAAAGAATATTAATAGTGAAAGCCAATTAATTTCAAAAAGATCACTAAAATCCCAAAAGAACTTTTACTTTATTACCTAAAAACAGTTACATAAGTAGTATATGCTCAGTAGAAAAAAAAAGCCAAAAAATTTTTTTAAGAGTATAAGAAAAAGTCCAGATCTTTTCCTGGGGGAGCCACTGTTAGCAGTTTGTGGAGTATATGATTCTAGACATCTTTTAATGCCCACATAAACTTATGTGTACATACAAGCAAATAAGCTTTAAGTAATTTTTTAAATGAAGCACACATAAAAAGCATCTCCAATGTGCTGAAGCTTATACACCGTTTTCAGTGACAATGTACCCAAGTGGTGAGCTCAGTTTGGAAAAATGGGCAAGCAGTGCAAATGTACTGAGGACCAAATATTTTACCAAGAGTACTGAAAACCTCGTTCTCCCATGGCAAATGTCAGAATGTAGAGATTCCGTTGAGAATGAGAAATTATTATTTACATACTTGTAATGGCTAATTTCCTGACAAAAATAAATTCTTAAAAACATGTTGATTTTAGCAATAAATCCGTTTATGAGGCAAAGTTACATGGTATGCAAGTTACATGATTTAAAAAAAATAAGCCAAAACACAATGGAATACCACTTTGCATCTATTAGCATGGCCATTATAAAAAAAAAAACAAAAACAGGAAATAACAAGTGTTGGGGAGGATATGGAACCACTGGAACTCTTGTGCGTTGCTGGTGGGAATGTAAAATGGTACAGCCACTGTGGAAGATGGTATCATGGTTCCTCAAAAAGTTAAACACAGAATCACCATATGGCTCAGCAATTTTACTTCTAGGTACAGACCCAAAAGAAGTGAAAGTAGGCATTCAAACAGACACATTCATACACCAATACTCTGAGCAGCATGATTCTTAATAGTCAAATGGTAGAATAACCCAAATGCCCATCAACAGATGACTTCATAAATAAAATGTGGTATATACTAAAATAAAATTATTATTCAGCCTTTAACATGCTATAACAGGAATAAACTTTGAAGACATTCTGCTAAGTGAAATAAGCAAGACACAGAAGTACAAGTATTATAAGATTCCACTGACATGAGGTACACAGACTAGTCAAATACATAGAGATAGTATATAATATTATATATAACATGTAATATTGGTTACCAGGGTCTGGGAGGAGGAGGGACTGGTGAGCTAGTGCTTAATGGGTGCAGAGTTTCAGTCTGGGATGATGAAAAGTTCTGGAAATGGATGGTGGTGTACACATAAACATGGTTAAAATGGTAAATTTCATTATGTATATTCAACCACAACTCAAAAAATATAAGAAGCAAGCTTTTGTGCCTATTAGACTTTATGGAATTCTTGATTCTCTGCCCTGTGAGGCAAGTTTTCTTCGCTGCACATATCTGGAGATGACAACAGCAAAAAATACATCAAAATGGGTAAGGACTACCATGCCTGTTCATGTTTATTCTGATTTCAAGGGTGTTACTCCTACCAGGGAAAATATGGGATAAGCAATAAATTGACTGTTTTAGAATTGAAAAAGCTGGGGGGTGGGCTGTCCAAAAAAAAAAAAAAATCCAAGGCAGCATTTGAAGAGGCATACTGAAAAATTATAAAATAAGTATGAGGAAGCTCTTTATATATACATTTAAAAAGGTAAAGCATCTATTTTACTTAAAAGGAAGCTTACATCCATAATGGTCACAGGGATGTCCCGAATCTTATGAGGTTCCACGTAAGAATTTTGACAATTCAGGGTAAGTCTTGAAGCCAGTTCACTCTGCCCCAAACTTTCCAGCTGCAGGAAGAAACACAGGCAAAGTATTTGGATTAATTTTGTGCCTCACGTTTACATTAAATCCACAGCTGATATCTGTGCTTAGAAAGGTGGCATCATGTGTGGAGGCCAGGTCATCTGTGAGGAAATACTATGTACCCGGGAGACCAGCACTGGGCTTCCCAGCTGGTGGCGCTGTTCTGGGCATTCAGTAACCTTCAACCTGTGCCTCTTCAATCAGGTGCCTGTGGGCAGCGAGCCATTTTCCAAAGCCCCACACTGACAGATCAACATTTTTAAGAGATTTTGGAGCTGGAAGAGAACTCACGAAAATCATCTAGCCCCGTAGCCCCTTAACTGCAAGTGTGTAGACTCGCTACTTCAGACTCCCTCAGGGAGGAGAATGGGGGGCGGGGAGTAGAGTAAAAATATAAATTCTCAGACCCAATGCCCAGGGATTCCAGTTCAATGGGCTGGCGAGGCTTTGGAATCTGTATTTCTTTCTTTCTTTTTTTTTTTAAAGTAGGCTCCATGCTAACCCCAAGATCAAGAGCCGCACGTTCTACCAGCTGAGCCAGCCAGGTGCCTCCAGAATCTGTATTTTTTTTTTTTTTTAAAGATTTTTATTTATTTATTTGTCAGAGTGAGCACAGGCAGACAGAGTGGCAGGCAGAGGGAGAGGGAGAAGCAGGCTCCCGCTGAGCAAGGAGCCCGATGTGGGACGCGATCCCAGGACGATGGGATCATGACCTGAGCTGAAGGCAGCGGCTTAATCAACTGAGCCACTCAGGCGCCCCCGGAATCTGTATTTTTAAAAGCTCCCCTCAAGTGATTCTGATGAATTACTTACCAGCAGTTAATATCCGTTGATGTACTAAAGTAAATATGGAAGACTGCTTAACAAACATCTCTAATACATACTCAATGAGACAGACAGATCATCAGGAACCAAGAAGACATGAAAATTCCTAGTACAAGGTGGCCCCCTTCAAATGCCATGATCCTTACCCTGTCCACCATAAAATCAATAGCATCAGCCATCATAGGGTCCACTGGGCCAGATGAAAAGTTTCCGAGAACGATTTTTTTGAGCATAAATGATGGCATTAGCCAAAAGCTGTAAAACAAAGATCTGGTAATTTAAATCTGCAAGACTACATAAAAATAACAAATATTCCATTCACTACTACAGCTTTGTATTAGCTAGGTACTTAGGATCTAAGGATAAAAAGAGCTGGTCTCTTCTTCCAAACAGCTGCTTTTGAAGCATCTTGTTTTTACATATATTTTCCCAAACTCCCAAAGAGTTATGGTTTAATATGATCAAAGTTTTATTTGAGGATTTAGAATAATTATAAGCAGTATTTCAAACATCTTTACCAAGGTAGACATTTTGATAATTCTGAGATTTTGTTTTAACTAATTGGTTTTATTTCTAATGGCTAAACTATTTCCTTTAGAAAACTGAAAACTTGGGGCACCTATGTGGCTCAGTCAGTTAAGTGGCAGGCTCTTGATTTTGGCTCAGGTCACTATCTCAGGGTCATGGGAGTTAAGCCCTGCCTTGGGCTCTGTGCTCAGCAGGGAGCCTGCTGGAGATTCTTCCTCTCCCTCTACCCTCCTCACCCTCTGAAATAAGTAAGTAAATCTTAAGGGAAAAAAAAAAAAGAAAACTGAAACCTTAAGATTTCAACCTTCAGGTTTCTATCACCTTTTGAATGACTGGTATTTCAAAATAGCAAAATGAAAGAGTTATTGTACCTCCCGAAGTTTGCTACAAGCAGATTCAACTGGACTAATTCAAAGCAATTCAATCTACGAATTTCTGTATGTGATTTTTAGTTGGTATTTGTTACATTAATTACAAATACTGACAGCCATTGTCTAGGGCAAATACTACTTTCTTTAAACCTATGCTAGAAATGACTTCTAAAAGGAGCAGACTACGTTCTGACGCGTGTTCTCTACACGGAATGGCTTGTTGGAAATTAGCTGAGCTTCCCTCAACAAGCACAGCTGGCCATATTTCATTACCTTTCTCCGTCCCGCCTCCTACGGCTTCCACATCTTCTCAAGGTGATGCTGCCTAGGTACCCCCTGTGAGGGGCAGATCCTGTTGGCTTTGCCTGCCCCTGTAGCCTCAATGTGTGGCATGTAGCAAGCACTCAGATACCTGAGAAAATATAGCTCACATGCAGAAGCACAAATTAGGGGCAGCCACTTTGGAAAACAGTGTGGAGATTCCTTAAGAAATTAAAAATAGAGCTGCCCTATGACCTGCAACTGCACTACCGGGTATTTGCCCCAAAGACACAGATGTAGTGAAAAGAAGGGCCATATGTACCCCAATGCTCATAGCAGCAATGTCCACAGTCACCAAACTGTGGAAAGATGCCCTTCAACAGATGACTGGACAAAGAAGATATGGTTCATATATACAACAGAATATTATGCCTCTATTGGAAAGGATGAACACCCAACTTATGGAGGAAAAGGAAAGGAAAAATGAACTGGGGGAAAATGGAGGGCGAGACAAACCAAGACAGACTGTGGACTCTGAGAAACAAACCGAGGGTTTTGAAAGGGAGGGGGTGGGGGGATGGGTGAGCCTGGTGGTAAGTATTAAGGAGGGATTCCAAGAGCTTTGGGTGTGGTGCCTAAACAATGAAAAAAACAAAAATAAAAAGAAAACAAAGTAGGGGCAGTCTAGGCTTCTGGCAATTAAAACAACATTAAAATCATCAAAAATAATCAATGAGCTTTAGTGCCTTGTCTGGACATGAACTCTTTGTAGCTAATGTATTATTGCACAATTGCTCAGCAAACTGCTGAGATAACATCAGGAATAGTTTTTAAAAAGACCAGAGTACCATTTTTATTTTAAGTAAGCTATACGCCCAATGTGGGACTCAAACCCAGGACCCAGAAATCCAGAATTGCATGTTTTACCAACTGAGCCAGCCAGCTGCCCCTTCAATTTTAAAGAGATGTGAAAATCATGAAAACAATGTTTACCTATAGCATTCGGGGAAAATCAACCTGGTCATACAGGTATGTATATTCACTGGGCCTTTCTTTTCTTTTCTTCTTCTTCTTTTTTTTTTTTTAAAGGGTAGAGCCTAGCCTTACTAGCAATGAAAGAACCCACATTAAGTCAGCTTTAAGGTGACTATTACATACAGATCAAACTACTTGAAATGTTATCTTCAATGAAGGGATGGTTCAAAAGAAACAAGCCCCCCACTGGTTGCCCCACAAATCATCCCACCATTCCCATTGTTCTGGAAGCTGACGACCCTTAACGTGTCATGATGTGCAAAATGTCTGCTGACAGACTAAATGTTCTATTCCCTCTATTTTTGGAAACATATCTCAAGGAAATAACCCAGAAA